>NC_133191.1:59325000-59382500 GCF_049306965.1 Danio rerio
TCCACTATCGCGCCTAAAGCGAGCGAGCCAGGGCGAGCCAAGGCCAGTTGCGTTTCCACTGTCACTTCCGGGGCCTAATCGGGCCAAAGCGGGGCTTTCTTGGGGCCAGTGGTCGGCCTTTTTCGGCCTGCTGAATACCTTGGGCCAAAGAGGGCCAGCCGGGGCTTCGGGGCAGAGTGAAAGGAGAGGCGGGCACAGTTTTCCGATCGCACACAAGTACATGCACCAAACACATAAACAAACAAATAAATAAGAGAAAGAAAACATCTGGAACAAATTATAGGCCGGGGTCTTTTTTGCATATGATCGCCCTTATGTTTCTCTTTTAAATGTAAGGTTGTTGCATAAAAATGATAGTTTTAATAAGTCACTTTTCTTTGCTGCATCTCTTTGATGTTTTAATAACGCATACTAATCTTTACACCATATTAAAGACACGGCAGACAGTAAAGGATTTCAAGAGGTTTTGTCAAGTTTAATACGTGTTTTTGCGCGTTTAGATGCCTGTGCGTGTGTGAGACCGAGGAAAAGAGCGCTCCATTCATAGCTCTGTTGATGCCGCGAGCGGCTTTTTTCTTTTATTTTTATTGTTTTAATTTATTTTGGAGATAATACACTATATGAATACAACAGAAAGACATTAAACTATAATATAAAGGCCTATAATAAAATCACATTAAATAAATAAACCAATATAAATCTAACAAAATTTATATTAAACTTTCATTTTTCAAAAGCCTCTTTGAAAAAAGATTTTCTAAAAAATAAATAAATAAACACCGGAAAATGTTTTAAATATTATTTATAAAGTATTTGGATACGATGACATTAATCAAATCATGCAAACAGAGCATTTTCGGGGTGAGTGAACGCAGAAACTAGGCGACCTTTTTTTCTGTCTGCAGCCGCGCAGCACTTTTTTGACGGGGAAAACTGCAAGTTCAAAATGTGTTCTGTGTCCTCAAACAAGTGTGTGTGTTTTTATATAACGTGGTCAAATTAAAAAAGGAAATTTAAAATACATAAAGAGCTTTATTAGTGCATTGCTGCTGAGCGCAACGAAATATAGGCTATATTTTATTACGTGCTGCTCTTATGTGCTGAAACACTGAACACTTTCCTTTACTTTCAAAAAAGATGGAGGAACTGGTGTATGCTGGAACTAAACTTTCACACTCCATTGCCGCAAGCCCCCAGTTACCAACCAAAAAGCGGCCTGCTCCACAACCACCTATGAGCCCACCTGGAAGAGCCCTCCGATCACACCGCCAGGGCCCAAACAACAACGCCCCATCTTCAGCTGGTGAACACAAGAGCTGTCACTGATGTGTGTCGGGGGCCTGCTTAGATAACAGTGTCTTTATCAAATGTTTTCAGAACAAGCAGGAACCCAGTGTGTCTGTAGCTTTCTCTAAGCAGATATGTGTTGTGTTAAGTGACAGAAAACCAAAGACTTCATCAGGCCGTTTAGCAAATCATTCAAATCTGGTGTCTATTAAATGTAGATCTGAGACTACTATAGAAAAAACAGCTAAAACTGTTAAGTTAGCGCTTTTAAACATCAGATCACTCAACAATAAGTCACTTTTAGTCAATGATTTTATCAACACAAATTGCCTTGATTTTATGCTTTTAAATGAAACCTGGCTAGATGACAGTTGTAGCGCAGCAGTTCTGAATGAAGCAGCTCCTTTAAACTTTGACTTTTTGAGTGTTTGCAGAGTTAATAGGAGAGGTGGAGGCATCGCTGCCCTGTTTAAAGATGTGTATGAATGTAAACAAGTGTCATTTGGTGACTATCTGTCTTTTGAATATCTGAGTATAGCACTAAAAGGGTCTCCACGCATCTTACTGATCATTATCTACAGACCTCCAAAATATTCTCCAGCTTTTATTGAGGATTTTACAGAGCTTTTATCAAAAGTAACCTCTGAATTTGATTATTTTAGTATTGCTTGGGATTTTAATATTCACATTGATAATCCAGAAATCAATGCTGTAAAAGAACTGATGACTGTTTTTAACACTTTTGATCTGACTCAGCATGTTCAAGGACCCACACACAATCGTGGACACACTCTTGATCTACTTATAACTAAGGGTTTACACATTTCATCAACTGTTGTTAAGGATGTGGCACTATCTGATCATTTCTGTATCTATTTTGATATATTGATCACTCCAGCTATTAAAGACAGATCAGTCTCTGTCAGAAAGAGATGCATAAATGAGAACACCAGTGAGCAGTTTATGAAAGCCATATCGCAAGCACCAAGTATATCTGCAGATTCTGTTGATTCTCTCCTTGATTTGTTCAATTCTAAAATTGAGAATGTCATAAATGACATCGCTCCTGTTAAAGTCAAGAAGATGACTGGCAGGCAAAAGGGATCTTGGACAAGGTCACCGAGAGTACAAATGATGAAAAGACAGTGCAGAAAAGCTGAGCGTATGTGGAGAAAGACGAAACTAGTAGTCCATTATAACATCTATAAAGACAGTCTTCATGCCTTTAATATGGAACTAAACACTGCTAGACAGACTTTCTTTTCAAGCCTTATAAACAGCAACTTAAATAATGCTCGTACACTCTTTGCAACGATAGAGAGACTCACAAACCCCCCCAGTCAGATTCCAAGTGAGCTCCTCTCTGAAAGCAAATGTAATGAGTTTGCTCATTTCTTCACTGATAAGATCAATAATATCAGAAAGGCAATCAGCTCATCCAATCAGTCAAGTTGTGTCGATATCAAACAAGCTCAACCACAACTTAAGAAATCAGACATAATATCTGATTTCATGGCAATTAACGGCAAAATCTTAGAAGAGACTGTGCAAGTTATGAAAACATCAACCTGCAGTCTTGACACGCTCCCCACATCATTCTTCAAAACGGTGTTTACCTGTTTAGAAATGGATCTTCTAAAAGTGGTAAATGCTTCACTTCTATCAGGGATTTTTCCAACCTCACTTAAAACTGCAGTTGTTAAACCCCTCTTGAAGAAGAGCAACCTGGATAACACCCTATTGAGCAATTACAGGCCAATCTCAAATCTCCCTTTCATTGGCAAAATCATTGAAAAAGTTGTTTTTAACCAGGTTAACAAGTTCTTAAACTTCAGGGGGTGTTTAGACAATTTTCAATCTGGTTTCAGAGCACATCACAGTACAGAGAGCGCTCTTATAAAGATAATCAATGATATACGCCTAAATACAGATTCAGGTAAAATAACAGTGCTGGTATTGTTGGATCTCAGTGCTGCATTTGACACTGTCGATCACAGCATACTTCTGGATAGGCTGGAAAACTGGGTTGGGCTGTCTGGCACGGTCCTCAAATGGTTTAGATCTTACCTAGAAGGTAGAGGTTACCATGTCAGTATAGGTGACCATAGGTCGAGGTGGACACCCATGACGTGTGGAGTCCCACAAGGCTCGATTCTGGCACCTCTCCTGTTCAACCTTTACATGCTCCCTCTAAGCCAAATAATGAGAAAGAACCAAATCTCCTACCACAGCTATGCTGATGACACTCAGATCTACCTAGCCTTACAGCCTAATGACTACAGCCCCATTGACACCCTCTGCCAATGCATTGATGAAATGAGCAATTGGATGTGCCAAAACTTTCTTCAGTTAAACAAAGAGAAAACTGAAATTATTGTGTTTGGAAACAAAGATGAGGTTCTCAAGTTAAATGCGTACCTTGGCACTAAAGGTCAAACGACAAAAAATAAGGTCAAGAATCTTGGTGTGACTCTGGAGTCAGATCTGAGTTTCAACAGTCATGTCAAAGCAGTCAGTAAATCAGCATACTATCATCTCAAAAACATAGCAAGAATCAGATGCTTTGTTTCTAGTGAAGATTTAGAGAAACTTGTTCATGCTTTTATCAGCAGCAGGGTGGATTACTGTAATGGACTCCTCACTGGTCTTCCTAAAAAGACAGTCAGACAGTTGCAGCTCATCCAGAACGCTGCAGCCAGAATTCTGACCAGAACCAGAAAATCAGAGCACATCACACCTGTCCTCAGGTCTCTACACTGGCTGCCAGTTACATTCAGAATAGATTTTAAAGTATTATTACTGGTCTATAAATCACTAAATGGCCTAGGACCTAAATACATTACAGATATGCTCACTGAATACAAACCTAACAGATCACTCAGATCATTAGGATCATATAAACTAGAAGTTCCAAGAATTCAGTCAAAGCAGGGTGAATCGGCTTTTAGCCACTATGCCCCTCACTGCTGGAATCAGCTTCCAGAAATGATCAGATGTGCTCCAACATTAGGCACATTCAAATCAAGACTGAAAACACATCTGTTTAGCTGTGCCTTTACTGAATGAGCACTGTGCTGCGTCCGACAGATTGCACTATCATGTTTTTCTCTTCTTCTTCATTCTTTCATATCACATTTTACCTGTTTTTATGTTTTGTTTTGTTTTTATGCATTTTTATTATTTGTTTTTACTTTTATTTTACTTGTTCCTTTTATTCTTGTTTATGTAAAGCACTTTGAATTGTCATTGTGTATGAAATGTGCTATATAAATAAACTTGCCTTGCCTTGCCTTGCCTTAAGATATAATAAGCAACATCTTTAAATAAAGGGAATCACCTATTAAGTGTCGTAAAGCCTATATGGGAAAATAATCATGTTTCAGTTCTCTCCGGAGCATTTGGGATGAATGTTGGACAGATTCTGTCTAGAGGATGTTATAAAATACATTTTATATCGAGTTATTAACGGAGAAATTTATATATGTGGTGTTATATTATGGATGTGTGCGCTCCCTGCGCTGGGTCCCTCCGTTGGTGGCAAGACCACTGGATTTCGATGCCAGTCGGTCGGCGAGTAAATGAATATGATGAATGGAAACACACAGGCATGTGCGTATAGACATGCGTTGTACTGCTGTACAGTAACGTGTCATTTGTTTGTTTTGGTTGTCCTAATTTTAATAGTTTCATGATGATGTGATGGTGTGCTTTATCTGCATGATTCTCGCTGAAGTGGGCGGTTTGAATGACATTCGATTCGGGGGATGGTCAGGGGGCGGGGTTTGCGTGACGCGCTGCGAGCTACTAGCCCCACAGTGGAAACGCGACATGATTTCAGCCTCACTGCTCAACCTCCCGGGCGATTGGCCCGGCCTGGCCCGATATAAGCCCTGGCTCACACTGGCCTGATAGTGGAAATGCGGCTATTCAGACACACACTGTTGGCCATGAAGACAGACAGACACAGTCAGACATGGAGACAGACGGACACAGACAGTCGGACACGGACAATCAGACAAAGACACCATTGGACAGTCAGACATGAAGACAGATGGACACAAACAGTCAGACACAGACACTGTTGGACACAGTCAGATTCGGACAGTCATACACACACACAGTTAGACATGAAGACAGATGGACACAGTCGGACACAGACACCGTTGGACATGAAGACAGACAGACACAGTCAGAGAAACACAGTTGGACATTGAGAGAGATGGACACAGACAATCAGACACAGTCGGACAGAGACAGACACACACACAGTTGGGCAAGAAGACAGACAAACACAGTCAGACAGACACAGTCAGACATGGAGACAAACGGACACAGTCAAAACACATTTGGACATGGAGACAGATGGACAGACAATCAGACATGGAGACAGATGACAGTCAGACACAGTCAGTGAGACGCTGTCACAGTCAGACACAGATGCTGACAGACAAACACAGTCAGACATGGATGGACAGTCTCACACACACCACACACACACACACACACACACACACACACACACACACGCACGCACGCACGCACGCACGCACGCACGCACGCACGCACGCACGCACGCACGCACGCACGCACGCACGCACGCGCACACACGCACACGCGCCCATATGGACACAGACACTCAGGGGCACAGACAAACAGACACACACAGACGATCAGAGACGATCTCTAGATGAGATGAAAGTGCATGTGAGTGTGTTACCTGTGTGGGGACGTGTGCAGGCACCGGTGTGATGGGATACTGTGCGTTTGGAGGGGGAACAGGGGCCGGGGCCACAGGAGCCACAGGATACTGAGGAGCGATGGGTGGCGGCGGCGGCGGGACGGGCGCGGGATAGGACGGCTGGAAACCTGCAGGAGAGTAATACGGGGGCTGCGGCGGGAGTCCGTTAACAACAGGAGGATGAATGAATCCTGAACACACACACACACACACACACACACACACACACACACACAAGGCATCAGTTCTGCATTACATGAACTATACAACACTGAATATATTCATCTGTGTGTGTGTGTTTTACCCTGAGTCGGCATCATGCTGCTCATCTGATTCAGGTAACGGGAATACTCTGCATGGACCTAACAAACACACAAACACACACACACACACACACACACACACACACACACACACACACACACACACACACACACACACACACCACATATTTATTATAAATAAAGATAATATTATATAAGCAATAGTGACGTCACAGACAGACAGACAGACAGACAGACAGACAGACAGGGTGACGGCGGCTCTTACGGTCTGCAGGAGGTTTTCACACAGGGTCTTTGCAGAAGCCAGTCCTTCAGGTTTGGGGTGGCTGGAGGAACAGACACACTCATCAACACTGCTGTTCTCCACAGCACTCCTCTGAGGGACCGATCACCTGTGTGTGTGTGTGTGTTTCTGTTCGTATGTCTATGTCGGTGTCTGATCTACACACACTGACCTGATGTAGATGTACATGGGCTCGAAGGCCTCCCTCCCGGACGCGGGCTCCAGGCAGCCGGAGCCTTTCCCCCGCAGGAAGACTTTGGCCCCGGTCTCGGCCTGGATGTGCTGCAGGAACGAGCAGCTCGGGCCCTCCACACGCTCCTTCACATTGAAGCCCTGCAGCGCCTGGTCCAGACCCACAAACACCTTATCCTGGACATAGTGCATCTGACACACACACACACACACACACACACAAACCAACGCACACGCACACACACACAAACACGCACACACACACACACACACAAAACACACCAATACTCATTGTTCAAGGTAATCCAGGTAATGCATCTCAAGATTCTTTAAGGGTGTGTGTGTGTGTGTGTGTGTGTGTGTGTGTGTGTGTGTGTGTGTGTGTGTACTCACTCCTCCTGGATAGTGTGGTTTGTGTGGAGCAGAGGGGATTGTGGGTACTGAGGGTCCGCTCTGCTGGTAAACGGTGACCGTGGCTCCGCTGTAGGTGGAGTTTGTGGCCGCTTTCACCACACCGTTAGTGATGATCTCCTTAATGCGGTTAACAGCCTCTACACACACACACACACACACAGAGAGCAGTGTTAAACACACACAGGTTATGGTCAGACTGAATGAGTGTGTGTGTGGTCACACTTACTGTCCACCAGGTCTCTGGTCTGTCCCTGGACATGCAGATACAGCGGGCGGTCACTGCACACACAGAGAGCAGCACATTACACACACACACACACTGAGCGACAGGATGTAAAGAAGAGTGTGATGAAGATGAAGAGCAGCTGATGAAGAGCGTCAGACCTGGGCAGAGCTTTACTCTTCTCCTCCACTGTCATGAAGCGCCCTCTGGTGGACACAGCAGCACCGCTCACTCTGCTGATCTGCACACACACACACACACATCAGTGCAAGAACACACACATACAACAGTTCATGAAACACACACGTGGCCGGTGCTCTGACCTCATCTTGAGTCTGTCCGCGGGTCAGCAGGTTTCGACAGGTGAGCGGGACATCGTTGATCTCCACCTCCGCCACCACCAGATCATCCTTCAGCTTATTACCACCAGCACCTGCAGCCTACACACACACACACACACACACACACACACACACACACACATTCTGTCTTATTAATAAGGCACATTGCAATCCTCTCAGCCACCAGTATGAGTTTCTTCATGTTGTGAAACACATGCACGCACACACGCACACACGCACGCACACACGCACACACACACACACACACACACCTTGTCGACGGGCGCTGCGCTGCTGATCTGCGAGGGCTTGAGTTTGCCTTTGGCCACCAGCATGGCGTTGATCTTGGCGGCGACGGCAGCGGCAGCATCCAGAGCTCCAGTGGGGGCGGAGCCTGCATCAGCATCCGGACCTGCCTGATCCCACTTACTGCGCCGACTGCTGCTGACACACACACACACACACACACACACACACACACACACACACACACACTGTGTTACAGTACTATAAGCAGTTTACAGTGTCTTACAGTGGTCTATGTGTTCTTTCCTTCAGCTTAGTCACTTAGTTTTCAGGGGTCACCACAGTGGAATGAACTTTCATCTATTCCAGCATGTTTTACACAGCGGATGCAATCTTAGCTGCAACCCAGTACTGGGGAAACACCCATACACACTCATTCACACACAATAGACAGTTTAGTTGATCAGTTCCCCTATAGCGCATGTGTTTGGACTGTGGGGGAAACCGGAGCACCCGGAGGAAACCCACACCAACACGGGGAGAACATGCAAACTCCACACAGAAACACCAACTGACCCAGCCGAGGCTCAAACCAGCAACCTAAGTGCTCTGAGGTGATAGGTTACAATACACCTGTTTTTAAATAAATTCATACAAGAATGTGTATACATTTATTTATTTATTTATTTATTGCCACATCAGCGAGTTATGGCTATTTCATGGCTAAATAGATATACATAAAAATACTACATGATAAAATCAAAGTCGTAATACAATATAAAGTTACTTAAGACAAATATATAAAATAGAAATGAATTAAATTCACACAAAAATATATTCAGAGTTTAATATGATTTGTCAGTTCAATGTTTGATCATTTAATAATCTTCCTGCTGGTGGAATCTGTATATAAAGTAAATAATAACAGTGATAAAGCACAACCCTGGGGAGCTCCAGCTGAAGTACACATCTGAAATAACACCTGTCATTTTAACCTGTTGGATTCTACCGCTAAGATAACCGGTCACAAGGGCACTTTGTAGCCTAATCAAATTATTTTGCAGGAGTAGCAGCTGATATGCAAGGAGAAATGCCATTAAAAGCAGATGAGAGATCCAGAAAGATGATGTTTGCATGAGTTTTCAGGGTGTCCAGATGAATGCAACACACCGCATCAACAGATGTTGTGTTTTAGATTCTTCTTCTACTTAGATTCTTCTTACACTTCTTAAGGTTGCAGTATGCACGCTTTTGACTTTAAAACAGCATCATGTGTGTGCAGATATATCAGATCATGTAGTGAACACGCTTGTTTATCTGAGAAACAATGCTGGAGTCAGATATTCTGCTGTGAACATGTGTTTTCCGTGCCGGAACGCTGTTGTGTTTATGGTTGATTAAACAGCCCAATGCCAGTTCAGCCAATTATATTGCAGCACTCCGGGTTGCCTTGATGGAAAACCACATATTACATTCATTCAGTCAGGAAGACTCTAAAAGCATGCATCTGTGACTGATATGAGGCTGCTGGACAGTGGCAGACTCTGAAATGAGATGCAGATTCAGAGTTCCACATGAGATTAATAATGAGCTAATATTATAGATATTAGAGGAGTGTGAACACTAGGCGAGCAGATCACACTGTACCTCTGTGTCCTAACAGCACTCTACATGATGAGATGCGCAGTGATGAGCAGAGGAAACAGGACAGACATGTAAACACAGACATTCAGCAGCACAGAATAGAGCCCTCACTGCACTCCAGCACAACACTGAGCTTTATCATCTGATGAACACACATTACAGCTCTTCAACATGAGTAATGTAGATGCTGGATCACTGATATGTGCTGGTTTGCAGTTCTGAGGTTCAGTTTCAGACGCTTTATTGTGTATTCTGCAGATCTGAGCTGAACTCTCTGCTGCTGCTGGAGTCAGTAATGTGCTGATACATGTCCTGTCAGACTCACTTTAAGCCTAGTTCACACTAGAGGATTTTAAGCCTGATTTGAGCCCGATTTGGAATTTAACGAGCTCGCCGACAGATCGGGCTGTGATCGGGAAGAAATCTGCGGGTGCTCGGCGCTCTTTATGTGTGAACTACTGAACAACGAATCAACGAGGCTCGCTGACGCGTCGCCGACACCTCGCAGACGGAAATCCAACATTCAGCATGCTAAATATTCCAGAGCAGTCAGCCGACTCAACCCCACGTGTGGTCAGATGTAGTGACGAGCTGCAGCCAATGAGAGAGCAGATCAGCATGAGCTGAATGCCTGTGTGCTCAGCAGAAACATCTGTGATTGGTCAGAATGGGCATCAGTGCACTCGCTTCATTCTGTGTTAGCACAGACATGAGAGGAGGATATATTAACAGTGGAACTAGAATTCTGTAACTATTAGAATTACCATACGGCTCATTCTGACTGTTCTCATACAAAATGCCATACTGTCACAACATATTTACATTCAAAGCTGTTATTGAGATATTAAAATTAAGCTTTGAATGTCTGGCATCATATTTAATGACACCATTACCCTAAAAATATAATCTTTTTTTGGTAATACAGCCTATAAATATGTAGTTAAGATACTAGAACACTTAAAGGTCTTGGCTTTCATTGTCACTTTCAAACAGGAGCTATTGATGTTTGATGATAAATTGATGTTTTTGCCATCAGAAAGTTTTGTTTATGTTAGCAGGAAGTTGCTAGGCAAGAAAATGCACACATATTTAAAGTCACAGTGAAAAGTATCAGACATGCATGCAGTCATTAAGACCAATACGGTAATTTAAGGCAGAAATGCTCAGTTCTTTACTGTTTTGTAATAAAAAAATAACAATGTCAGGAAGAAATACACTGATAGTTAGAAAGCGGCAGGGTGTTATTTGTTAGTTTTATTTCAAAGAGTTATACAATTACAAAAATTAAACTCTCTGTGTATCTCTCCACTGGAGCCTGCAGATGAGTGATTAATGCGCTGATAAATCAGCTGATTTGACGATGTTTTTAAATGCTTTCTCCAAAGCTTGAAACGCTGTCAGTGATGTCATCAGCACACAAGCAGCCAATAGTGTTCAGCTTTTTCTGCTGACTCCTCCCTCAAATTTTCATTGGCTGTGGTTTGGTAGCTTGAATGAGCTGATGGGGAATGAGATGTTGTCAGATCATGTAGTGTGTGACCCCCCTCTTGTGGATCATTCACAGAGTGTTGCGTAGTGTGAACACCACAGAGATTAAAAGACACAAAGTCAACTCGTGTAGTGTGAACAGCACAGCGATCTGCTGATGTTTAAAATCCTGTAGTGTGAACTAGGCTTTACTGGCATTGAACACTGAGTAAAGCACATGAGCTGTAGCTGAGCTGATCATGGTCAGTGTTCTGCTGTGAGGAACAGACGCGGTTTCTTATATATATAAATTCGAGCTGTTGGTTAGGACGGATACTCCTTTAATGTGGAGAATATTCCTTCTGTTGAGTGCTGCTGCTGTTATTTAGAACACAGGTAAATCAGACAAGTCAGATCA
Organism: Danio rerio; assembly: GCF_049306965.1. Classification (NCBI taxonomy): domain Eukaryota; kingdom Metazoa; phylum Chordata; class Actinopteri; order Cypriniformes; family Danionidae; genus Danio; species Danio rerio. The sequence goes on from NC_133191.1 coordinate 59,336,538, forward strand.
CCTGGAAACACTGGAATATCATCACAGCCTCTGACCTCAAAGCGACAGTAACCGGAGCTGATCTGATCTGCATCTCCAGCCCCTCATACACAGGCAGCTTTGGAGGAGCTTCACATCAGGGGAGACCAAACTCTGTCCTGGAGGGCAGGTGTCCTGCAGAGTTTAGCTCCAACTTCCTGCCTGGAGGATTCTAGTATACCTGGAAGAGCTCGATCAGCTGTCCGGTGTGTTTAACCGGAGCTGGAACAACAATATAGAGGACAGCGGCCCTCCAGCACTGAGTTTGGGCTCCCCTGCTCTACATATTTGTCATGTGCACATTAGTTCTGCAGGGTGTGCGCGTGCGTGCGTGCGCGTGCTCATCTCTCTGTTCCCGCTGTATTCTCTGAGCTGCAGGACTGACCTCTGATCAGGTTTATAAATGCTTCACGAGCTTCTGCTTCTGTTCTGTGTGTTGTTATGCAACAGCCGCCATTAACTCACACACACACACACACACACACACACACACACACACACAAACACACACGTACTCTCATACTCTCACACACTCTCAGTCACTCACCCGCCGCTGTGCGGAACACCGAATGACATCTGATGTCTTCAGTTTAATCTTCTGCTCTTGATTAATCGAGTGGAAACGCTCCGTTTCTGACGCTCCAGCAAAACAGCCGACGGAAACGCATACGCCCGTCACTTCCGCTACCCTCGCGCACGCGCAGCATTCATGCGCTGCACGCCCACCGCGCGCTTTTTGTCTCTTCAAGAGCAAGCTTCTGTATTTATGAACAAAACTCAAAAAATATATGATTAAAATAATAAACATTTATTTACAATAAAGCAAACCCGTACAGACTGATCACGGTGAACTTTATAATCAAGTTAGTATCGCGTTCATTCTGCCCATTGATCATAGGTTATACAGCAGCAGCATCACCCTGACCACCGATATAAAACTGCTCTAGCTAATACTCTTTATCAGAATATTGCTTGATTTGGTTTCATATTTTTCACTCTTATGCTATTTTATCTGCTATTACTAGTTTAGTTGTCCACAAAAATATTCATAATAGGCCTAAATGTAAAATATAACTCAAGTATCGAAAATCACTTGTCAATAAATTCATATTTAATCTGAGCTGTGACTCTATTGGTGTAGTTCCGCTCTCCTCCGGCAGGTGGCGCTGCAGTCACGCGGATCCGGTCTCTTCAGTGGGTAATCAGTTTCCAGCCTCCACCCGGCAAAGATCCTAAAAATGTAGATAATCTGCGACCCATTACATTTTAAATGATTATAAACTGTCGGCACAGGATTTTTCTAATTGTTTGAAGGATGGTTTATCACAGATTATTAGCAATACACAGTCAGGCTTTATGAGGGGTCGTTCGATTCATAATAACCCATAAGGACCCATAATAACCCATAAGGACCCATGTCCCTGCTGAAAAATCCTAGGCTGGTTTACGCTGGTCGACCAGGCTGGTTTTAGAGAAGTTCTGGCCAATTCCAGGCTGGTTTCCAGCCCTTTCCAGCCTGGTTTTAGCTGGACAGACTGGGAGCTCTGCCGAAACCAGCTATTTCCAACACTCAAAAAAATTATATGTTGGCGTTAATTAACTTTTTTTTGTCCACTGGTTCCACGTAACCGAGTTAAGTTATCTTTAAGAAAGAATATTAATTTTAGTGAACTTAAGTTAGTTACATAAAGGTAATGTAATGTTGTTTAATTCAATCAAAGTAACATTTATAGTTTAGCTTTAATCAATGTAGTTATTTAAGTTCAATTATTCTAAAATTGATATTCTTATGTTTAACCAAATAAAAAAACTGTTTCCGTTTCATTGAGTTTATTCAATAGCATTTTTACAGTTTTACACTTTTTCCAGCAATCAAATGATTATCAAAATCCAAATACTGTCTTTCTGTATCTTCACTTATTACAATAAGTTAAAATATTAATACTATTAAAATAATAGTAATACAAGTATGAAGTAAATTAAAAACAATAAATGATTTACAAAAATATGCTTACAAAAGCATCATAAAATACACTTTTCAAAATGATACTTTTCATATATTACAAAAAACATTCAAAAATAATATTCTGCCTTCAAATGATTTACAAAAATATACTTCGAAAAATTAAGTCTTCTTTTGTAAACTATGCTGTACCTTCTTTCCACTGAAAAAGCAGATAACACTTCAGTTGTTCAAAGAAAGATTAACATTTTCAGGCAAAGTAACACGATCAGCACTACACCATAAATTAGACCAACCATCACAGAACATGCAATAGCTACACACATTCATCTCTGACATTTGCAACATTTCTGCACATTTGCACCAGACACTTTCTTACAACCACTCCCTATATCTACAAAAAAAAAAAAAAACACAAAAAAAACCTTGTGCATGAAGTCTGCTTCACACAGGTAAGTGGGCTTGACAAACCACATGTAAAAGCATTCTTAATTCTTAACATTCTTTGTATAATTAGCACATCTTGGGTGTACTGCCTCTTCTTGTTGATTTGCTGAATGTCTCCTCAGTTGTAAGTCACTTTAGACAAAAGAGTCTGCATGCTAAATGTTAATGTAACTTCTGTAGATTCATAAGGTGGTGTTGCACATCAAGGTTTGTGCTTCATCATGCCCAGCATCCTAAAAAAAGTCAGGTAAAAAAAATAAACATTTACCAACAGATCAAAGGTGAAAGGAGGAATTGGTTTAAGAGGAAAATACAAAATGTTTTAAAAAAATAATAAAATAAAATTGTAAAAAGCTTACCATGTACTCCCTCACTTAGGGGCTTTGAGGATGCATTCACACCTTTTTTCCACTGGTGATGTTCTAAATGACATGAAATGACAAATAGTAATTTACTAAATAATTAGTAGTTAAAATTACTAGTAATTTTTACTGTACATCATTTTAATGTGTGTATAGGCATCTAAAGGCATAGTACCTGGATGATCCACAGTCTCCTCAGCCAGATATGGGACTTTAGAGGTTAAGCTGTAAACCTGTGAGGGAGAAAATAGATGCGAGTGAGCAAATATTTGTAATAATAAAATATAATAATATAAATATATAGCATTTAGAATAATATATTTATAATAATAAAAATGAAAAAAATAAAACACTGCAAACTACTAAACTTAAAAGTTTAAATGTGTTAGATGACCAAACAAATAAGCTTACATTAAATATGTCATCATGCAAGATGTCATCCTATTTAAGTGTCACATATGATGTCAAGTTTTTTTTTTTTTTTTTTAAGTTAACAGGCTTGAATAATAACAATGTGCCAACACCACCTTTTAATTAATATTATGTAAGCTATCAAAACTAGCATTCAAACTTGACAAACAGCTTGACACTCATTTAAAATAGAGACTATCAAATCAAAAATCTAGTCACTTTTATTGTCACATTATCAGCAGCACGGGTGCTATAAGTGAAATGCTTAGACTATTCTAACATGACTATTCCTTACTATCATTGTTTGCAACTTTATTTTGGGGGAGTTAATATATACAAAGTATAAAATCTCACAGGAATGCAAAAAACTACAAATTTATCTGTCATTAATGTGAAAAAGAAACAGGAAACATGGCAATTTCATAACAATACTATACACAAACACAACAGAGTATTACAAGGGAGTACATTAATGACTCAAATGTTGTCACAGCCTCAATATAAATACATAAAAAAGTAAATAAAATCTCACCTGTGTGTCCACATTGGGCAAAGCTTTGTGCACGTTCTCAATTTGTACTGTAATCTTCATCTTTTGATTCCCATAATATGGCGCCGAGCTGAGAGTGATCGTTGTGGTTTGAATCTTCTTACTTCCTGTGTTGTTTTGAAACTGCGCATGTGCAGATATTACTCCACCTATTGACCAAAATGCAGTACTGCAGAAGCAACACAACTCCCTTTCATTCATGTTAATTAAGCGAGCTGTTTAAATGTAAAAACTAACTTTTTCTAATTTTTTCCAACACAACACTTTTATTTTTATTACACAAACATAAGCAAATTGTTTAATTTCAATATAGTTACATTATTTGGACCAACTAAAGCCATAATTCATTTTTTTGAGTGAACTTAAAGCAGGCTGGAAATGGCTAAAACCCCTTTAAAACCAGCCTGGTTGACCAGCTAAAACAAGCCAGCCAGCCATCCTAGGCTGTTTTAAGCTGGATTTTTCAGCAGGGAAATGGTTCTATCTGACATTTTTGTCAAAATTGAGTTATTGAAATATTCTTTTTAATTCAAACTTATTGTTCACATTTTAAAACTTAAAAAAAAGTTACACACATACTGTTTGCTATATGGATTGCAACAACTTTGAAGCTCAACATCTCAAAATCCTTCAGAATGCAGAGAGAACCTTATAACTCCAAGGTGGCGATATGTTTGAGAATTAACAATAATAATAGCCAGCTCATATTGACCTTTAATTTACATCTTAAGAATCGTGAGAAAGAATTGTGATCTTGATTTTAACCCAAAAATACAGTGATTCACATTTTAGCCAGAACCGTGCAGCCCTACTCTGAAATACAATATCTCAACAGTGGATTTAGGTGGAGTAACCACAGTACAGCTGAAGTCAGAATTATTCACCCCCTTTGAATTTTCTTTTCTTTTTAAAATATTTCCCGAATGATGTTTAACAGAGCAAGCAAATGTTCACAGTATGTCTGATATCTCTAATAACTGATGTATTTTCTCTTTGTCATGATGACAGTAAATAATATTAGACTAGATATTCTTCAAGACACTTCTATACAGCTTAAAGTGACATGTAAAGGCTTCACTAGGGTAATTAGGGTAAAGTTAGGGTAATTAGGCAAGTTATTGTATAACGATGGTTTGTTCTGGAGACTAAACAAATATAGCTTAAAGGGGCTAATAATATTGACCTTAAAATGGTGTTTAAACAATTAAAAACTGCTTTCATTCAAGCCGAAATAAAACAAATCAGACTTTCTCCAGAAGAACAAACATTATCAGACACACTGTGAACATTTCCTGAATCTGTTCAACATAAATTTGAGAAATATTTTAAAAAGAAAAGAAAATTCAAAGGGGGCGAATAATTCTGACTTCAACTGTACATGCATAAATACATACAAATGTTAAAAAAAAATTTTTAAACTTTCGAATATTAAACATTATGATGACCGTGAAACACAACATAACAGGCTTGTGAAAAGGGTCCATTAGAGAATAAAGCCCGGCTGAGGTGAAACCTAATATTAACGTATAATTTGATTGTTCTTTATCAGTTACTCCTAACACAACAGAGGAAAACACAATAAGCAAGCTCTTTGTACATAAATCTGTTTATTTTCTCTTCATTTGTACACCATGAGAAATAAAGATTTAGACTCTGAACAGAAACAGATCCCTGATTACCGTCACCGCTTCCATAGAAAAGAAACTTACGCAGAACAGACGTGAAGTACCGTTACTAAACCACAGGCCGCTCGCATCTCCAAAGCACAAATATATACAATAAATTAATATTCAATACACGTTTGCATAACCACTTAGTGCATGGCTCAAGATTTCCTGAGAATAGTTGCGCGCAAAAGTCAAATAAATCAAATAATCTAAGGCAGCTTGACCTTTCACATGAACAAAAATCAGATTTCTGCAAAGAACTCAATCAGAAGAAGAGCGCGGGTCATTAATAAAGGGCGAAACGAGGATTCACAATCAGGAGCAGTACTTCACAACACACAGACAGATCCCATTTTAGTGCAAATAAACCTCTTTGGGTAGTTTCCCCACTGTCAGCAGTAACGCACACACAATCCCCCAGAATGCACCCCGACATCAGGCCACGGCTGCGGTAATATTGCTTCAATATTCAAGAGGAGAAAGAGCCACGAGCTCCTGCAGCGAAACAAGGCGGCTAAAGCTATAGTTCTGAGGTTATTCGAGACTCTTTATGATTCACATAATCAAATATATATATGTGTGTGTGTGTATACATCATATTCCAAAATATCTCAGATATGCATTTGCTTCAAAAAAGGCAAGACTCCTCCTCGCTTCCTGCTGGTCTGCGGAGGGACTGAACTTTTATTGTGCAAAACTTGCAATCAAAGGATGCCTGAATCTCAGTCTCTACTACACCTGAGCGTTTACACACACACACACACACACACACACACACACACACACACTCGCAAAACTGAGATCAGACGTGCACCTCGTCTACCTGCAACCATTACAATTAAAAGGCAAAACCGACCCGAGACCAGGCTCCAGGAGCAGAGCAGATGCGGAAGAACCCAAGCGCCACAACCAGGACAGTCACAATAAATATCAAACCAAAATAAATAAATAGAATAGTTTACAAAAGACCTGCGCTTTCAAAATCCAGCCCGAACAGAAGAGACGTAAACCAAAATCATCTGAGATCCACAAGCTGCGGGAGAACGGAGACCTGGTCCAGCTGAAGACGCTTGGAAGGCTACAGATAGATGTGGAACATTCACGTACTGAAGTGAAGTGTCAGCTAGCCTCTACTCTTTGGTATGAAAGGAACTCCTGTCATTAAAACAAGTCATTCCCTTTGGAAAAGGCTAAATTGAAGAGCAGCTAACGTAAATTCTTCAGTAGATTCCCTTCATCACGACACCCTGAGTGCAGCTGCACCGCCTCGCCTGTAGGTGGCGACACCGCCATAGAAAACAAGGCCACGCCCCCTCCCCGCCCACTCTTCTGCATACTCAACTCATTCATTAGTCTGTTTTTAAAACAGGTTTGTTCAATCACTCAAATGTTTGCATAGCGTCAACATCCTCGACACTCCGACATAAACAAAAGATGAATCTCCAAACGCAGGACTCATACACAACCACAGAAACACAAACAAACAGAACAGAGACCCTTCAGGAGCCCACCAGCACCAGGAGCAGAGAGAGACGCCACTGCGGGACTGATATATGGAAGCTACACACACACACACACACACACACACACACTCAGGGGTGGGATCACTCCTCCTCTTGCTCCTCCTCTTCCTCCTCCTCCTCCTCCTCCTTGTATGTGTTGCGTGTGATGGTGCTGCCGCCGTGTGGAGATGATCCTCCATCTTTGCCCATGGGTCCCGCCACCGCCACTGCCCGCCACAGAAGCTCCGGGTAGGGGATGCGCAGGGGGAGCCCCGGCCCCTCCAGGAGCCCTGCCATGTGCTCTGCATGCTGCTGGTGGAGGCTGAAGGACTCCGGGGGCGGGGAGTCGCTGCTGTGGGCAGGGCCAGGAGTGCGACGGGGTCGGCGGGGGCGGAGCTCTAGGCAGCTGTGGCCCTTGCGGTGGCGCTGCAGGTGGTCCTCGCGGGCGAAGGCTTTGTGGCACAGCGGGCACTCGAAGGGCCGGTCGCCGCTGTGCAGGGACAGGTGGTTCTTCAGGTCGTAGGAGTGCAGGAAGCGCGCCGGGCAGCTGGGGCAGGGGTACGGCCGCTCGCCCGTGTGCTTGCGCATGTGGATCTTCAGCTTGTCGTTCCTGAAAACAGACGTGAGGTGAACATGTGAACACCACAGACAGAGGACAGACGAGATTCAGCTTGATGCTCTTGAGCTCCACTCACTGGCAGAGCTGTGAGAAAAACACAACGCTATTGGCTGACTTTTGAAAAGGGGTGGGGCTACTTTATGTCCCACCCTCTCTTCATGTTCCAGTTGAGATTACGATGGAATGACAAATGCACGACACCTTTGAGTCAGTGTGTTTTATTCTTTAGTTACTAAACTCCCTTAACTCACTGCCATGATCATGCGTGTGCAGCTGTTACCGTGTGAAGCGCACTCCGCAGGCGGTGCACTGGAACGGTTTCTCGCCGGTGTGTGTCCGCATGTGCCGCGGCAGCTTCCCGGCTCCGTGGATGATCTTCTGGCAGACGGGGCACTGCTGCGGCGTCTGGGACTTCCTCTTCCTGCCACTCACAGCTGTGACTCCGCCTCCCCCTCCGTCCGCCAGCTGTGATTGGCTGTGGTGGGGAGTGGCCCGCCCCTGCAGGTAGGGATGGGGTATATATTATAATTTGCAATATAATGGTAAAAACTACCCCCACTGAAACAAAATGCTTAACGATAAAACCTATTATTGGTCATTACATGTGAAATAGTTTACACACTGCAGACACTCAGGCTAACTTCATATATATCTATAATGAGATGCCGGATCAGATTTCAGAGATTCTGGATCCAGTGTTTTCCAGCACAATGTAAGAACGCCATTGTTTTTCTTGTGAAATTCCCAATAAGTTTGATGTGTCACATGACCCTCTTTCTATTGAAAAAACAAAAGTTGGATCCAAGATGGCCGACTTCAAAATGGCCCTCATGGTCACCACCCATCTTGAAAAGTTTGCCCCCTCACATATACTAATGTGCCACAAACAGGACGGTAATATCACCAACCATTCCCATTTCATTAAGGTATATCCATATAAATGGGCCACCCTGTATATAGTATTTTCTATGGTATTTTCCGTGTGACAATATACAGTATCCACCGCCTCAATGTCAGACAAATACATGTTAGATCAGTAGTAAACTCGTCCCTCTTCATGATAGAAGGATCATGTCCTGCATATGTGCTTATTTTTGATTAAATCTTCTTTGAAATGTTATTAATCGCAAAAATACAGACTTTCCTCCATGACTCCCATTCAGTTTTTCAGGGTTCATACACACGTTTACTACTGAAACTGCAAGACTTTTCCAGAACTTTCAAGTACATTTTCATGACCTATTGTTTGATGTAATGTCTATATATGCAGGGTAAATAATAAGAGAAACAATGACGTTCAAATTTATTACAGCAAATTACAGAACACGCAGCAGTCTATTTTGATTAAATTTGTATTATATATCTATGCAAAGTTGCAATAACGATGTGAGAGCAAGTTTTTGGTTAAGGACAGAAAAGAAGTAAAGACAACTAACCTTAATTCAAGTTAGGACTGCACAATATATGGTTTCAGCATCGATATCGCAATGTGTGCATCCACAATAGTCACAACACTGGATATGCAATGATGAGATTATAGTTTAATAGAGTTTAATCATAATGGAGGAAAGGTTGGTCATCTGCATGCATTCACCCAAACATTACTCACCAGTCACCACAAAAAGAATATAACTGAATAACTCCAATAGTATTGAAACAAGTGAAGTGTGAGTAAATAGTGAGGACATTTTAATCTGAGTGAACTGTCCCTTTAAGGCCTGTGACTGTGTGAACATTTCAATATTTCAGAGTTTAAAACATCCGACCACAAGACATGTTTTGTAACTTTACTCATTCATTTTATTGTCGGCTTAGTCCCTTCATTCATCCGGGGTCGCCACAGTGGAATGAACCGCCAACTTATCCAGCAAGTTTTTTACGCAGCAGATGCCCTTCCAGCCACAACCCATCTCTGGGAAACATCCACACACACATTCATACACCACGGACAATTTAGCCTACCCAATTCACCTGTACAGCATGTGTTTGGACCATGGGGTAGCACCCGGAAGAAACCCACCCGAACGCAGAGAGAACATGCAAACTCCACACAGAAACGATCGGACCAGCAACCCAGCGACCTTCTTGCTGTGAGGCGACAGCACTACCTACTGCGCCACTGCCTCGCCCTTTGTAACTTTAATAAAGATGAAATAATATATAATGAAGACTGTGCAGTGATGATTATTTATTATCTGTACCTGAATAGTGAACACCTGAACACTAGAATTCACTTTTATCTTTACGATATTTTATTGATCTATGCTTGTCATTCACATCCTAGTATACATCACAGAAATGCTAATTATAGTAATGTCAGATTTTTCCAATATTGCGCAGCCCTAATTCAGCTATACAGATATCTGTTAAACTAATTTCCAGGACTTTTCCAAAACTTTTCCAGGCCTGGAAAATGCCATGTCAAAATCCAAAGACTTTCCCAGGTTTTCCATGACCGTATGAACCCTGGATTTACTTCCTGCCATCTGAATTTCATGCGTCACTAGAACCACGTGATTAAAAACAACATAACAAATAACATAACCGCCTTTTTTTTTAACTCCGAGTGAATACTTCCGAATTATCAATTAATAATATTGTTATCAATTCTCCTGTGTTCATATGAAAGGTTCAGGTGTCCCAATTCTCTTTAGTTGGAGGTGTAGCGGTGAGGGCCAATTCCTAGGGGGATATTTCCAGCCCTATGAGTAGGCGAACAGGGACTGGGCCTAAACACCAGTGAATATTGTGATATGAGCATATCAGCCATCCCTACCTGCAGGCCAGACTCCTCCTCCTCTGAGGGTGTGTCTTCAGGTCTGCGTGGGATGGGCGTGGCCTCCTGCAGCCAGGTTCCACCTCCGTTCATCAGCACCCCAGCGGCGGGCGGCGGGTGTCCCTCGTAGCCGTGTATGTCCTCAGAGCGCCGGCACACGGGTCTGGCGGGGGATACGGAGCAGCGGTCCTGCTTGCGGCGAGACGGCAGTGGCTCCGCCTCCTCCACTGCATCCGTGGGGGCGTCGCCAGTCTCACCCAGGATGTCCCGACAGGCGTCGGCCACACACTGGATGCCCAGCAGCTGCGCCCCCTTCAGGACGTCCCGCATGCCGGAGCTGCGGATGGTGAGCGTGGCGGTGTAGGCGAACTCCAGCAGCGCCGCCAGAGCGTCCGGCGCCACGCAGTCCAGCTGGCACACGCTGCAGCCGTCACCCGCGCCCTCGCCACCCTCGCCCTCCTCCGCCCCGAACAGCCGCCGGAAGTACAGACTGACGGCTGCCATGACGGAGCGGTGCGTGGGGTAGCGGGCACCGCGGGAGGTCAGCGTGAGGTCGCAGAGCAGGCCGCGGCGCCGCTGGGCATTCAGCCGAGACAGCAGCTCATTACTGTGCTCCGGGAAGGGGATCCCGATCAGACCGTCCTCTCCTGGAGACATCGCCACCTGCAGGCACATATGAGGACCAGTTAACACACACACACACACACGAGGAACTGTACAGCATTCACACACACACACACACACACACATTCATTTAATCGGCTTCGTCTCAATTTCAGAGGTGGAATGAATCGCCAACTATTTCAGCATCTGTTTTACATAGTGGACGCCCTTCCAGCTGCAACCCATCACTGGGAAACACACACACAATTATTCACACACACACTCATACACTACGGCCAGTGTAGTTGATCAGTTCCCCTATAGCGCATGTGTTTGGACTGTGGGGGAAACCGGAGCACCCGGAGGAAACCCACACCAACACGGGGAGAACATGCAAACTCCACACAGAAACACCAACTGACCCAGCCGGGACTCAAACCTGCGACTTTCTTGTTGTGAGGCCACAGTGTGAAAATGTTATTTATTTTATCCTGAGCATTCTGATAACGGCATTTCTTCTATTTTTATTTGCTATTTTTAAATCCGAGAACATTAGAATAAACTTTATATTTATAGCCCTTTTCCTACATAACATGCACATTAGAGTGCTTCACTAGCACAAATATTAAAGAACAACAACCTCAATGTCAGTAACTCATCAAAACAGATATACAAAATACAGCAGACATATTATATGCACGTAAAACTAAACAGATAACAGATATAACCAGATTAATGCAAACATGTGCACAAATATAAACACATGCATACACACACATATGCAAATACAGTTAAAGGCAGAATTATTAGCCCCCATTTATTTTTATATTTTCCCAATTTCTGTGTAACGGAGAGCAGATTTCTCCAACACATTTATACACATAACAGTGTTAATAACTCATCTCTAATAACTGATTTATTTTCTCTTTGTCATGATGACAGTAAATAATATTAGACTAGATATTCTTCAAGACACTTCTACACAGCTTAAAGTGACATGTAAAGGCTTCACTAGGGTAATTAGGGTAAAGTTAGGGTAATTAGGCAAGTTATTGTATAATGATGGTTTGTTCTGGAGACTATCGAGAAAATATATAGCTTAAAGGGGCTAATAATATTGAGCTTAAAATGTTTTTAAAAAACGAAAAACTGCTTTTATTCTAGCCGAAATAAAACAAATAAGACTTTCTCAGAAGAACAAACATTATCAGACATACTGTGAACATTTCCTCAATCTGTTCAACATCATTTAGGAAATATTTAAAAAGAAAAACTATTCAAAGGGGGCGAATAATTCTGACTTCAACTGTGCTTTCATTTTCTCTGTCTCACTCGCGGCAAATGTAGCCTTTGACAGCAGGCATCAGTGTTTTTTGAGATTGAAATAAGAATAAGGGATGATGGGCCAGGGTGGTGCTAGATATGTGTGTAACTTTGAATAAAATCCTGCTGACGCCTCTGGAAGAGAGAACTCAGAAACTGGTTGTGAGAATGGAGATGTGGGCATGTTTGTGCCAGTCTGTCAGGTAAAATTGCTTAAAACACTTTAATATTTTAGAGAAAGTAGTTAAAGTTTGCACAGCCGACGACTGGTCCACCCGTGACCAACCCATCAGTAAATATGCAGCCTGTTTTTTGATTACCTGACCAGCTCATTAACAGCAGCATCCACTAAAATAACTATGTGCTCCTATTGGGCCGTGTCACACACGTGGGGGAACTCGTCATAATGAACGAGGAAAGATTAAACATGCTAGACTTTCTGCGACGGTGTTGTGAGGCTCGGGGATTGGTTGTCATGAACTATGCCACATTACTCAAGAAGAAACGATTGAATCTTGTGTCACGACGTCTATTTGTCGTTTAGGAATCTCTACGACACCCTACATCAAGAAAGTCCAGCCGAAATCGTGTGGTCTGACCGGGGCTTAAAATTCCCGGTATTTAAAGTTTGCACATTTCTGGCTAAACATTTCATATGTTAAAGGTGCAGTGTGTAATACTGTGGTTCAACTGGGTATTGCAGTCCAGATTAAAAACATTCCCTCTGCCTCTCTCTGACCACTTGACGCACACATACAGGTTGCCAGATTGAAAGTACGGCCTCATCTGATTGGTCAAATTTGGATAAACAGTCTATGCATGCACATGAAATAAATATACTAAATCATTTCTTATGGGTAAATCTCCACAAGCCTGATGTGTCCTTTAAATTTAGAAAAAACACAAAGCTCCAACTTTGAACAGGAACTCTTCAGGTCAGGTCAACACTAAATGAAAATGGGTTTGTTTATCTGAAGAAAGCTCATCCTCTTGTTTTCTGCAGGGTTGTGGCTGATACCTGGAGTATATTAACACGCATAAACATCTTTATTTTGCATTTATCACCAGTTTTAATAACTGATCAGGTTTAGTTTTGGGCTGTATAGTTTACAGGTTTTGTATTGCTGTAGTTTTATTGTTCTGGTTATAAAACAGGAGAGCTGCAATGATCATGAGCTTCACAGTAAAAACATTAATGAAAGTGTTTGAGAAACATGACGACATGTATTGTGTTAAACACAGAGGAATCCAGCAGAGTTACAGTTACACATCTGACCTAACATACAACATTTCAGCAGTGAACATCCACTGATAATACCCAAACTCAAACTATAATAAACAAAACAGAATTAAACAAACAAACACCTGAAAACACTGAAGATACCAGATGACTAGTCAACCATCACATAACAGACGCAGATATAAAATATATGCCAGAAAAACAATCACACACACACACACACACACACACACACACACACACACACACACACACACACACCTCTTGCTTTTTACTTCATGTGATGGAGGGCTTTAATAAGGGCTTAAGGCCTCCTCCCAAACACAAAACGCTAATTTAGGACACACCCAATCCAGAGCAAGCAGGATCAGCGGATCACACACACACACACTCGCCCTCGTCGTGCATGCTATTATTTGGTACACATTATTGACATTAAATGCTCTGATTTTAAGAGACGCTGCAGCTCAACATCCTCCAGTCTGCCTAAAAGCCTGACGAACTGCGTGTGTGTGTGTGTGTGTGTGTGTGTGTGAGTACGTTTTTTTGTGTGCACAGTACATGCATGTACGTGTGCATGAGTGCACGTACATCCGTGCATGCATCAGTGTGTGTGTGTGTGCACGCATGCATACTGTATACATGCTCATGCATTTGTGTGTGTTGTATGTGTGTATCTGTGTGTTCTGTATATGCATTTGTGTTTGTGTGCATGCATATGTATGCGAGTACATGCATGTGTGTCTGTATGTGCGCACATGCATGTGTGTGTGTGTGTGTGTGCTGGGTTGTGTGGGTGGGGTAAACACTATGGGACACAGAAGAACAGGGAGAAATTTGACTTCTATTTTCCGCTCAAGATTTACATCACAACCTGCTCCGAGAAGAGTTTCCATCTGCAGGAACACACACACACACACACACACACACACACACAGATAGAGAGACAGGCAGGCAGGCAGACAGGGAGACAGGAGGAGAGTAAGAGCACATGTAATAGTAACAGCTCTATTTTTATCATGAACACAAAGACAACGGATTCACACACACACACACACACACACACACACACACACACACACACACACACACACACAGTGTTACAGCAGTGTTCTTCAGTCCTCTCGTCTTCAGCTATACTCAGCTGCTGTGACTCTGTCTGCAATATGAAGCGTGACAGACACACAGAACTGAATGAAGACGAGTGACGGACCCCAGAGCGGAAACACTGCTGCACTTCTGTGTGTGACGACCGACACGCAACTGCAGCAGACTGATGTGTGTTAATGAGGGTCTCCAGACTCACACACGTCAATACACTCAGTCAATACACACACTCAAAACACACACACACACACACACACACATTCAAAAACACTCACACACACACACACACACACACACACACACACACACACACACACACTCAAAACACACAAACACACACACACACACACACACACTCAAAACACACAAAACACACAAACACACCCACACACACACGCACTCACTCAAAAACACACACACACACGCACTCACTCAAAAACACACACACACATACACATAATCACAAACATTCACTTAAAACAATCAATCACAAACTCAAACACACACAAACTCAAACACACAATCACGGACACACACACACGCACACCTGAGCCTCAATCTTTCCACCAGCAGCCCGGCGACCGCTCCACTTCCCCTAACGACCGGCAGCTCCATACAGCCCATAATACTAACCTCCAAAACCCAAGAGTGCTGCTTAACAACAATACACTCCAACACCTGATTAACCTGATCCAAAACACACACACACACACACACTCATGCGCGCACGCGGAACAAGATTTCCCTGGAACAGGTGTGGCGTCTTAAGTCTTCTGGTAACGTTACACAACGGAGCCGGAGCAGATTAGAGCCTCAGAGGAAGCTCAGAGGAGAGTGAAGGCGGCGCTGGGCCCCGAGCGGCCCCGGACCCTACCGTTCGGCCCCTCATGGCGGTGGGCAGGAGCTGCAGAGCGCTGTGTGTCATCTCCTCCTCTTCTGTCGTCTTCTGTCTTCTTCTTCGGCTCTTCCTGTGTCTTCAAGAAGGTGCTGGAGACACCACCCCCCACCCCCCCCCTCGGCGCCCACTCGCCCGCTCCCGGCGCATCCGCTCCTGTACACACACACACACACACACACACACACACACACACACACACACACACACTCGTTTACTTTCCGAAATAACGAATCTCTCGGATCGGCAGCGGCCGCAGGAAGATCTTCAGCACCTCATCAGCACTTTCCATCTGCACATCTTCATTAATCGCTCCGGCTGGAGACACACACACACACACACACACACACACACACACGCACACTCTCTCGAGTTTCCAGAGCAGACATGGACACGATAACTACTGCGAAATAGCAAAGGTGTGAAGGAGAACACACACACACACAGACCAACAGCAGATGAGGCTCACACACACGCACACACACACACACACACAAAAATACACATAAACACAGACCAACGGCAGATGAAGATCACACACACATAGACGTGCGCACACACACAGACCAGATGAGGATCACACAGACACACAAACACACAGACCAACGGCAGATGAGGATCACACACACTTACACGCACACACTTTTTTACATACGTATGTACATACACAAACACACACACAGACCAGATGAAGATCACACAGACACGCAAACACACAGACCAACGGCAGATGAGGATCACACACACTTACACGCACACACTTATATAAATATATACATGCATACATACACACAAACAAACACAAACACACACACACACACACACACTTATTTACATTTGTATGTACATACACACACACACACACACACACACATATATATATACATATTTACATTCATATTTATACACAAACACACACATACTTATATACACACTTAAATATGCACACACACACACACACACATACATATTTACAAACGTATTTATACACAAACACACACATACTTATATACACACTTAAATATGCACACACACACACACACACATACATATTTACAAACGTATTTATACACAAACACACACATACTTATATACACACTTAAATATGCACACACACACACACACACACACATTTACATACGTATTTATACACAAACACACACATACTTATATACACACTTAAATATGCACACACACACACACACACACACATTTACATACGTATTTATACACAAACACACACATACTTATATACACACTTAAATATGCACACACACACACACACACACACACACACACACACACACACACACATTTACATACGTATTTATACACAAACACACACATACTTATTTACACACTTAAATATGTATACACACACACACACACGCATAACCAGATGCATGCACAGTTTTGCACACACAGACATACAGACTATGAAATACACACACACACACAGCCAGATACACACTCATACAGGTATACATTTACATTTAAATTCATAATCAGACACACACACACACACACACACACACACACATACACATACACGCTTAAATTAAACACACACAAACACTATCATTTCAGAAGCTGTGTGTGTGTGTGTGTGTGTGTGTGTGTGTGTGTGTGTGTGTGTGTGTGTGTTCTTATGTAGAGTTTAGTCTTGTTTCTCTCATACAAACTCTTAAATGAGTCTGCATTTTCTGCACAATGCTGAAATATTCTGGTGTGTTCAGAGATATCGAGTCTAAATGAGGAGAGTTTCTCACTGAAATAAGCAGAAGAATCGTGTTTTTGTTCTGAAGATTATTCCACTTGTCTGAATGTTAAACTCTCCTCATTCTGATTATTTATGAACACAACACTATATTTTAACTCATCCAGGAAAAGATTCCTGATTTAAGAGTTTTTAGATATCTGGACTACAAACAAGACAGAAATCTCTGCGCCAGCAAAGCATTGCAGTGTGTGTATCGCCGTGCCCGTGTGTATCGCTGTGTGTGTAAGATACAAACACCCGTCACACTCACCAAACAAAGCTGAGCTACAGATCCAGAAACACACACACACACACAAATACACACACGCACAAAAAAACACACACACACAAACACACACACACACACACACAAATTACAGAGAGAAGAAATGAAAACAGAGCAGAAACCATAAGATGAAGATCTTTCCAGAAGAGCTGAAGAGAAAGAACTGACTGTGTAGAGATCCTCACCTCTACACACACACACACACTTACACATACATACACACACACACACACACACACACTCCTCAACCTCAGCTACGCAGCTTCATCTGTTGTGAGCTGACAGCAGGAAACTCACCTGCTCTGCATCTGCACTGAGTCTGCCTGAGATCTGCTCTGCTTGTAAGCTCTCCTCAGTGTACACGGCTCTTCAGCTCCGTCTGGAAACCCGTTATCAAATTCAACTGCATTTAAGCCAATCACAAGATGAGTGAATATGAATAAAGTTTGCTCTGAATATTAACCCAATCTGTTCTTCTGCATGTAAAGATCTGCAGTGAAGTCCAATGGATCTGGACTGAATCAGTTCTGAAATGAAATCAGATGTGTTTGTTCTAAATCTGAATTAAATCTGTGATGAATGTAAACTGCAGTTTCAGACAGGATCACACTACACAATGGGTTTCCATTAGCTTATGTATTGACGAGCATTAAGATTAAGCGTTTATTAAATCACAGAGTTCAACATTTACTAACATGTTTTTAAATGTAACCGTCTGCTTATTAACATTTGTTTTTATTGCACTGTAATAAATCACCTGCACGTTATTTCTTCATGTTAGTAAATACATGAACACACATGAAACTCAAACTAAACCCTATTGTGAAGCTTGACCAAAAGAAATCTACATCTGAATAAACTGCTCTGGGGTGTTTCCCAAACAACGACGCAACTCACGGCTGAACTATCATAGTACGACGCATCGTTTGAGAAAAGAGCACTGTGGTGACGAGTGTTTCCCAAAAGCTGTAGTTTCTCTGTGGCAGATCCATCGCTTCAACCATGTTAGTTATAATGTCAAACACCCATAATGATGCTCTGAACTGGGTGGAGGAACTACTGCTATAGAGAAGAACCACGTCAATACTCTGTGCAGATTATATTGTGTTACACACACACACACACACACACACACACATTTAAAATACAATCCAATATTAGTTTTGGTGAAAGCATGCACTCACTTTCTATATTAACTGAAATATACAGCAAAATCCTCTGAGTAAAATTTACTCAAAGCAGCACATACAGTGTAGAGGCTGTGTTTCCTTCACAGATATTATAGAGAACATCACATACTCTATTCTGCAACATACAATCACTTACAAAAGCTCACACACACTCTAATATCATGTATAAATCATATAAATAAATAAATAATGAGGCCATTTACTAAGAAATGACATTTAATATTGATTATTTACAAGGAAATGAAAACAAAATCCTACTTTAATAATAATATTAATAATATTGATGATGATGATGATGATGATTATAAAGTAGGATATTATTTATTTTTTTAAAAGTCTTTTACAGTTTGACACATGTAAACCACTGCAGAAATGTTCTAGCCAGCAGACCCATGTCATATACAGCAGCAGTTCCCAACAGGGGGGTCGCGGCCCACAAGAGGGCATCAGCAAGCTCTTTGGTGGGGGGGATGGGGGGGGGGGGTCTCGTCATATTTGAAAAATTTAGCAGTACTTAGCAGTAAATTAGGAGAACGATCATGTTGCTTAGTTCACTTCATCCCCTGGCTGACAAAAAAAATGGACAAATTTGTAATATGTGGAAAAGACAGTCTTACTGATCCACCTTCAGCAGCTAATAGTAATGACCCAACCATAGTGGACCCAGCTGAGTAGGCTCCAAACATTCCAGGTCACGGCGCTAGCAATACTGGAAACGCGAAATCCAGGACATGCCAAGATAGTTACCTGAACGATGGTTTTATTCCATTTTCCCGAAGCAAAGAGTGTCTGACTCAGCTACAGTGTATTATCTGCGCCAGAGTTCTTGCAAACAAATGCATGAGGCTTTCCAAATTAATAAGAGATTTGCAGACAACTCATCCCCAATACTGCAAGTTGTCCCTAATACGGCCTACTGATGTTTTGCTTTTATATTTTACATTAGGCTGTTATTTGTGCAAAAACAACCCTATTCTGTCATATCTACTGCAAACGTACATAAGCAAAAATAAATGTGTAAATGTGGAGGGGGCCTTACAATATTTTCCAGCAGAAAAGGGGGTCACAGACAAAAAAAAAAGGATGGGAACCACTGATATACAGTACAGATCCTTCATAAATAACCCACTATCCATTAAAGCATTCGCGTATGCTGTGTGTTTTGTTTTCACAAGCTTTGCAGACGCAACTCCGCTACAGGTCACCTATATCTTTTGTCATGAGCCACGGCTTTGTTCAAAATGACATCAATGTGTTCAAAGTGCACTGCGAAGGGAGCATATACAAACATCAAGATCACCAAAACTGAACTGTAGAAATATTTTGAGATCAAATTGCAGAGAGAGAGATGAGCTCAATGCCTTATTATTAAAAAAATCATTCCAAGTTTGAATGTTAGACTGTTCTAAATGATTAGGGAATAGGGGGGATAACTGGGAATAGAACACAGCCTGGAACTACATGTCAAACTACAGCTCCAGAGGTGTAGCTCAAGCATAGAAGTTTGCGACTCAGTTTGCGAATGTTTGTTGGAATGATTTATTTGGGAACGCCAAATCAACAAACTATGTTTATAACGACATATCTTGCGACCTTAATTGGCTAACGATGGTTTCGGGAAACGCACTTCTGTGTGTTCACCGAGTTTAAATGTGGTCTGCACTACACCAGCACTGACTCCACTGCAACTCTGAATCATGATAAAGACTGATTCAGATCTTGAATTTAAACTGCAATGATGCTTTTCTGACAGAGAGTTGAGTCCTGTAAAAATTAAAAACTCTTTAATCAGTCCGCATTTTCTAGACGAGCACAAAATGTGCTCCTGTTTCCAGAAACAATCAATCGAAATGAAGCGAGTTTCTCATTAAAACAAGCAGAATAATCTGACAATGGGGAAAACTAAAGAATCTAAAGTCAAAAGCAGAAACAGGATGATTACTCCAGTCCGTGTTCAGATCATTCTGCTGTTTTAATGAGAAACTCTCTTCATTCTGACTCTTCCTTGATGAACACAACACTACATTTACACCAGTCTAGAAAATGCTTGATTTAAGCGCTTGTGGATATCTGGACTAGAAACAAACAAGACACACATATAAGTAAGATCAGCATCTGTGCAGTGTGTTTGTGTGAGCTGGACCACATAATAAAGCTGTAAATGTGAAACACACAGGTGCAGAGTGTCGGAGGCTGACGGATCAAACACGCTTTCACTAACACAAACTGAGGATAGGAAGTGTTCAGAAACGCTGGTGATTTCCTCCGAATGAGGGAAAACCCGGACAGAAGAAACATTAATGAGCACTTCAGTGATGATCAGCATTAGAGGATCAATCAACAGAGGTGCTGTAGAGGAGTTTCAGCTTCACCGCTTCACTTTCACTGCTCTATTACTGTAAATAATGCCGGCGCTGGTCCACAGTCAGCTACACACACTCTGCTTCAATACTCAAACTGTCTGGGTGAATTAACCACTGCTCAGCTCTGAGCATCACTCAACATCTGAGGAAACGGTTGTTAAAGTGCAGAGCTGGTGTGTGCATCTTAAACATGAGAGAGAGAGAGTGTGTGTGTGTGTGTGTGTGTGTGTGTTTTATTAAAGTGGAGGATCTGACATCTTCTGTCCGTCTCATTCACAACTCCACGAGTGTGTTTGACTCTCAGTGCTTTACTAAATCACTCTGGTCTAATTATTTTAACACACTCAGACACACACACACACGGACACACACATACACACACAAACACACACACTGACCAGATGTTGGTTTACAGTGGTTTGACTCATGAGAGAGTGTAAAAGCTGAACTCATTCACCTGTGCTTCACATTAACACGGTAAACACACACACACACACACACATCAACACAGTAAACACACGCGTGTTCTGAGCAGACGCTGCGTGATTCAGGTGCTGAATGGAAATAAAAGCTGTCGAGTGTTTCTGTTCGAGTCACCGCGGGTTCTTCCCCATCACAATACGACAATATGGTTTCCTCAACACTGACACATCACAGAGAGAGAGTGTGTGTGTGTGTGTGAGAGAGAGAGAGATGCACAGCAAACACACACTCAAGTGTTTTTATATCAGGTATTTTCTACAGCCCGACACCAACAGCGAGAGTGAGTGAGGAGCAGAGAGAGAGAGAGAGAGAGAGAGAGAGAGAGAGAGAGAGAGAGAGAGAGAGAGAGAGAGAGAGCTCCAGAGCAGAGGCTGTGTTGGTGTTGTATATTACACTACTGAAGCCTTGTACTAACCTGCAGCACACTTACTGTTATTGCACAGACACATCTCTCTATATATTATTAATATTATGACTAATATGTCACTAAAGTCACTTTATTAAACTGTAGAGTTGAATTTTCAGCATCAGAAGTGGACAGAGCAGAGATCAACATCCCATAATGCAGTTCACCACCACTAATACACACAACACACACTAACTGCTCATTAACAGATATTACTTACAATGTAATATATACAACAATACATACCCATAAGTATAGATAACACACTCACTCACACACACACACGCACACACACACACACACACACACACACACACACACACACACACGCACATAAATATTAAACAACCACAAACAAAACACACACACATACACGCATATAAATATAAAACACACAACCACACACACAAAAAACACGCACAAAACAATGACACACACACACACGCACACACACGCACACACACACACACACACATTCAAACACATGCACATAAATATAAAACAACCACAAACAAAACACACACACACATAAATATAAAACACACAACCACACACACACACACACACACACACACACACACACACACACACACACACACACACACACACACACACACACTCACACTCACACTCACACACACATTCAAACACATGCACATAAATATAAAACAACCACAAACAAAACACACACACATAACAACACACACACATACACGCATATAAATATAAAACACACAACCACACACACAAAAAAACATGCACAAAACAACACACTCACACGCACACACACGCACACACATGCACACACACACACACACACACACGCACACACGCACGCACGCACGCACGCACACACGCACGCACACGCACACACACACACACACGCACATGCATATACACATATGCACACACACGCGCACACACACACACACACACACACACACATGCGCGCACACACACTCGGGGTTTCTGCAGGTCAGATTTCAGCTCACTATGAATGAAATATCAGACTTATCGACGCTCTGGATGGCACGGCTGAGCCAATGATAACAGATGTTCACTCGCCTCATCAGAACTATTGGGCTGTTTCTGAATCACAGACTGTAAAATATGTCAAAAGAGACTAAATCAAGTAAAAACAGACAAGTTTAAAAAACTCGAATACACTGAATGTGAGCACAACAGCGTGTGTCAAACGCATGGAGAACGTTAAACTAATGTGTTCGTAAGAAAGAGGATTACAGCGCACTGCTGCAGAGTTCATTCCCACCCTCATGTTAAAGCTGTAATAAGATGTATTGTTGGTGACTGGTGGGCCTGATCAGGGGTGCGATTCCGAAAACCAGCGTTAGCCAACTAAAGTCACAAGTTGTGTTGTTACAATATAGTTCAATGATTAGGCATTTCCCAAATCCATCGTTCCAGCCAGGGGCGTTACTAGACATAAAGCTCTACTAGGGCACAGCTCCGCCTCAAAAAGAAACGAAATAAATAAATAAATAAATATATAACAAAAAATGATAAATAAATAAGAATATTGCTATTATACAATTATTATTCTAAATAAATAACAGAAATTAATCCTAAATGTAACTGGAAAACAATCTAAAGACACAACCGGAGTGATGCTAACATAATGTACAAAATCTTTTGCATGAATATTTATTTTATTAGAACTATATAGATAATTTTATAGAATACAAACAGTTTAATAGAATCATCAGTTGTGTGTTGTCTTAGACCGGACTCATGGTCGAGAATTAGGTTTATTAAGTCTTACCTCCCTGACTCATCATCGCTTTTAGGCTTCATATAAACCTCTGTCAGCAGGCATGCTCAGACTAAATATGACTGTATCACCACTATATTATTTCAACTTTGTTTTGTCGACTTGCTAAACTCACTGTGTGCCGACACCCTCATAAGCCGGTTTAACAATGCATGAGCGGCACGTGAGCAGCACGGCTATTTTTTCGGCGAGCATGTTCACAACCGGGCCACCGGGAAGCGCGTCAGCGTCAAGCAGGAGCGGTGTGTGTGTGAGGCTGCGGGTATGGATATTTTCTGTGCACATGCTCAGTTTGCTTTTGATTAAACTGCATTGCCTTCATCAGCGTTGCTTTGGTTGCACATCGAGAATAAGGCCTTTATTCTGGGATTAGCACTCTTAATAAACACACTTGCATATAAAGTAAATCATATCTCAAAGCATTTACTGGGACACAGATTATCTCAAATTAAAGTCAGTTATCTTTAGTAAAGCACAATCCCGCTCTTCTGTTTATTTGACAGGAGCTGCGTTACATGAGCTCAGAGCTGGATATGATTTATTCAAGCTTTATGAATTTAATAACTGCTGGAAAATCAAGCTTATACTATTGAAACTGTCTGAACTGCCGGTAGATATACAGCCAATACTTAAAGCTGAAGCATGTCTGTGTGTGTGTCTGTGTGTGTGTTTTGGAGTGACACAGCACTATGGTGTGTGTGTGTGTGTGTCCTGCGCTGATGTTTACAGCAGTATTACAGCCTCCTGATCCTCCAGCTTCATCCTGAGCGCTTCAGTGTGTGTGTGAGGATGATCTGGGTCAGCGGCGTCTCTAAAGTAGGCCAGCAGCTCTCTCTCTTACACACACACACTCACACACACACTCACGTTAAACAGGGGAAACTGCATTATTAATGTGGAGCTGGAAGAGGCTCAGTGCTCTCCTGCACTTCCTGTGTGTCCACTTCCTGTGCAGATCATCTGACCACACACACACACACACACACACACACACACACACACACACACACACACTAACGGTTTCTCAATATGTGTTCTTAAGTGATCTTGTGTTTTGAGTTCTCGTGTAACTTCATCATCAACCAGCAAAGTTGAGCTCCAGTCGACCGCAGGAACAGAGGACCCGTGACAGAAGCCTGATGTGTGCCTGATATCCCAGAAGTCATTGCGACTAAATACAGGAGGAGGAAGCGCAGCATTTATATCACTATTAAAGTTCAGAGACACTTATTTATCTCAGGAGTTTCCTTAGATAAGACGCTGACAGTAAACATTACCATTCAAACATGAGGAAAGAAACACACTAAAGAACTGTTCACACACACACACACACACACACACACACACACACACACACACACACACACACACACACACACACACTGGATACTCTCCTGCTTTACTCTGTGCTTTTTCACTCTGAAGTGTAGCGTCTCGTGTCTTTAGATACACAGACATGATGCTTGTTTGTGAAACATCTCTCCCTTCATTCAGACTGAAGTGTGTCTGCACTCTGATCTCACCGACTCTGCATTATCATCTTCATCATGAATGATCATATAGTGTCTACACACTGCTGCTGTCTGATGCTGAGCTGCGCATGTTATTCCTCCTGCAGGGCTGATTATATACACGCAAATCACTTTAGTCAAAACTGTCTGCTGAACAAGTCATCATCTTCATCATCATCATCACCATAATCACAATCACCTTCATCATCACCATCATAATCACAATTATCATCATCATAATCACCAATCACAATCTTCATCATCACCATAATCACAATCATCTTCATCATCATCTTCATCATCATCATCATCACCATCATCATCATCATCATCACCATCATTATCATTACCATAATCACAATCGTCTTCATCATCACCATAATCACAATCATTTTTATCATCATCACCATCATCATCACCATCATCATAATCACAATCATCTTCATCATTATCATCATTATCATCATCATCACAATTATCTTAGTCATCATCTCCAAAATCACAATCATCTTCATCATCACCATAATCAAATCGTTTTCATCATCATCATCACCATAATCACAATCTTAGTCATCATCATCATAATCAAAATAATCATCATCATCATCATCATCATCATCATCACCATAATCACAATCTTCATCATCACCATAATCACAATCATCGTCATCATCATCACCGTCATCTTCATCATCAACATAATCACAATCATCATCATCATCATCATCATCACAATCTTCATCATCACCATAATCACAATCATCGTCATCATCATCATCATCATCATCATCGTCTTAGTCATCACCATAATCAAAATCATTTTCATCATCATCACTATAATCACAATCATCTTCATCATCATCACCATAATCACAATGATCTTCATCATCTTCATCATCATCACCATAATCACAATCGTCTTCATCATCATCACCATAATCACAATCATCTTCATCACCATAATCACAATCATCTTCATCACCATAATCACAATCATCTTCATCATCATCACCATAATCACAATCATCTTCATCATCATCACCATAATCACAATGATCTTCATCATCTTCATCATCATCACCATAATCACAATCGTCTTCATCATCATCACCATAATCACAATGATCTTCATCATCTTCATCATCATCACCATAATCACAATCATCTTCATCATCATCACCATAATCACAATCGTCTTCATCATCATCACCATAATCACAATCATCTTCATCATCATCACCATAATCACAATGATCTTCATCATCATCACCATAATCACAATCATCGTCATCATCATCATCATCATCATCATCGTCTTAGTCATCACCATAATCAAAATCATTTTCATCATCATCACTATAATCACAATCATCTTCATCATCATCACCATAATCACAATGATCTTCATCATCTTCATCATCATCACCATAATCACAATCGTCTTCATCATCATCACCATAATCACAATCATCTTCATCACCATAATCACAATCATCTTCATCACCATAATCACAATCATCTTCATCATCATCACCATAATCACAATCATCTTCATCATCATCACCATAATCACAATGATCTTCATCATCTTCATCATCATCACCATAATCACAATCGTCTTCATCATCATCACCATAATCACAATGATCTTCATCATCTTCATCATCATCACCATAATCACAATCATCTTCATCATCATCACCATAATCACAATCGTCTTCATCATCATCACCATAATCACAATCATCTTCATCATCATCACCATAATCACAATGATCTTCATCATCTTCATCATCATCACCATAATCACAATCGTCTTCATCATCATCACCATAATCACAATCGTCTTCATCATCATCACCATAATCACAATCATCTTCATCATCACAATTACAATCATCATCATCATCATAATCACCAATCACAATCTTCATCATCACCATAATCACAAATCATCATCATCATCATCTTCATCATCATCATCATCATCACCATCATCACAATCATCATCATCATAATCACCAATCACAATCTTCATCATCACCATAATCACAATCATCTTCATCATCATCATCATCACCATCATTATCATTACCATAATCACAATCGTCTTCATCATCACCATAATCACAATCATTTTTATCATCATCACCATCATCATCACCATCATCATAATCACAATCATCTTCATCATTATCATCATTATCATCATCATCATAATTATCTTAGTCATCATCTCCAAAATCACAATCATCTTCATCATCACCATAATCAAATCGTTTTCATCATCATCATCACCATAATCACAATCTTAGTCATCATCATCATAATCAAAATAATCATCATCATCATCATCATCATCATCATCATCATCACCATAATCACAATCATTGTCATCATCATCCCCGTCATCTTCATCATCAACATAATCACAATCATCGTCATCATCATCATCATCATCGTCTTAGTCATCACCATAATCAAAATCATCTTCATCATCATCACTATAATCACAATCATCTTCATCATCATCACCATAATCACAATGATCTTCATCATCTTCATCATCATCACCATAATCACAATCGTCTTCATCATCATCACCATAATCACAATGATCTTCATCATCTTCATCATCATCACCATAATCACAATCGTCTTCATCATCATCACCATAATCACAATCGTCTTCATCATCATCACCATAATCAAAATCATCTTCATCATCACAATTACAATCATCATCATCACAATCATCTTCGTCATCACCATCACAACAATCATCTTCATCACACCATCCTAATCACAATCATCTTCATCATCACCATCATAATCATCATCACCATCATCTTCATCATCACCATAATCAGTCATCACCATAATCACAATCGTCTTCATCATCATCACTATAATCACAATCATCTTCATCATCATCACCATAATCACAATGATCTTCATCATCTTCATCATCATCACCATAATCACAATCGTCTTCATCATCATCACCATAATCACAATCATCTTCATCACCATAATCACAATCATCTTCATCACCATAATCACAATCATCTTCATCATCATCACCATAATCACAATCATCTTCATCATCATCACCATAATCACAATGATCTTCATCATCTTCATCATCATCACCATAATCACAATCGTCTTCATCATCATCACCATAATCACAATGATCTTCATCATCTTCATCATCATCACCATAATCACAATCATCTTCATCATCATCACCATAATCACAATCGTCTTCATCATCATCACCATAATCACAATCATCTTCATCATCATCACCATAATCACAATGATCTTCATCATCATCACCATAATCACAATCATCGTCATCATCATCATCATCATCATCATCGTCTTAGTCATCACCATAATCAAAATCATTTTCATCATCATCACTATAATCACAATCATCTTCATCATCATCACCATAATCACAATGATCTTCATCATCTTCATCATCATCACCATAATCACAATCGTCTTCATCATCATCACCATAATCACAATCATCTTCATCACCATAATCACAATCATCTTCATCACCATAATCACAATCATCTTCATCATCATCACCATAATCACAATCATCTTCATCATCATCACCATAATCACAATGATCTTCATCATCTTCATCATCATCACCATAATCACAATCGTCTTCATCATCATCACCATAATCACAATGATCTTCATCATCTTCATCATCATCACCATAATCACAATCATCTTCATCATCATCACCATAATCACAATCGTCTTCATCATCATCACCATAATCACAATCATCTTCATCATCATCACCATAATCACAATGATCTTCATCATCTTCATCATCATCACCATAATCACAATCGTCTTCATCATCATCACCATAATCACAATCGTCTTCATCATCATCACCATAATCACAATCATCTTCATCATCACAATTACAATCATCATCATCATCATAATCACCAATCACAATCTTCATCATCACCATAATCACAAATCATCATCATCATCATCTTCATCATCATCATCATCATCACCATCATCACAATCATCATCATCATAATCACCAATCACAATCTTCATCATCACCATAATCACAATCATCTTCATCATCATCATCATCACCATCATTATCATTACCATAATCACAATCGTCTTCATCATCACCATAATCACAATCATTTTTATCATCATCACCATCATCATCACCATCATCATAATCACAATCATCTTCATCATTATCATCATTATCATCATCATCATAATTATCTTAGTCATCATCTCCAAAATCACAATCATCTTCATCATCACCATAATCAAATCGTTTTCATCATCATCATCACCATAATCACAATCTTAGTCATCATCATCATAATCAAAATAATCATCATCATCATCATCATCATCATCATCATCATCACCATAATCACAATCATTGTCATCATCATCCCCGTCATCTTCATCATCAACATAATCACAATCATCGTCATCATCATCATCATCATCGTCTTAGTCATCACCATAATCAAAATCATCTTCATCATCATCACTATAATCACAATCATCTTCATCATCATCACCATAATCACAATGATCTTCATCATCTTCATCATCATCACCATAATCACAATCGTCTTCATCATCATCACCATAATCACAATGATCTTCATCATCTTCATCATCATCACCATAATCACAATCGTCTTCATCATCATCACCATAATCACAATCGTCTTCATCATCATCACCATAATCAAAATCATCTTCATCATCACAATTACAATCATCATCATCACAATCATCTTCGTCATCACCATCACAACAATCATCTTCATCACACCATCCTAATCACAATCATCTTCATCATCACCATCATCTTCATCATCACCATCATCTTCATCATCACCATCATCTTCATCATCACCATAATCAGTCATCAGCATAATCACAATCATCTTCATCATTAAAATCACAATCATCTTCATCATTAAAATCACAATCATCCTCATCTTCATCAAACACACCTGTAACACAGACTGCGCATCAACAGCTTTTTGTCCTTCATTTTATTCAGCTTTGTTTCTCACAAATTTGATTTGTGTTATGAATGTGCTTTAGTGTGTGTGTGTGTGTGTGTGTGTGTGTGTGTGTTTGTCCCTCAGATGAATGTTAACCACCGACTGCATTAAATGAATCACCAAGAACTACAGTTTCAGCTAAAAATATCTTGAATGTTCAACTGCAGAACAAAACCCCCGTAAAACACACCGCACATTAGCATATTAGGGTGAACTAACCCTTTACCCTTCAATTCAATTCAGTTCATCTGTATTTGTACAGCGCGTTTACAATGTGGATTGTGTCGAAGCAGCTTCACATAGAAGACTATAGTGAACTGAAACAGCGTCAGCCCAGTGTTCAGTGTTGAACTTTACACCTAATAAATAAGCAGAAAGCCAAATAAAACACAGATCATGAAGCAGACTGAAGCCTCCAGATCTACTGCAGCAGCACACACTGAATCTGAAGGAGTAAAGCTGCGCAGCGGCACACGGGGCCAGGGCCAATCTGGGGTCTGAGATTTGAGGAAAAAGCCCACAGTCTAAAAAAAGAAGACACAACGCTTTCCTCAGGCTAAATGCAGACGCGTTCTTCGAAAACACACAACAAACACTGCTGTGGGAGAGAGAGAGAGTGTGTAGATCCACAGACAGATTGAAGGAGCGATGCAAGGGGAAACGACAGGAAGCTCACATCAAAACCAGAGAAGAGCAGAAATCAGAGTTGAGGAGAGAGAGAGAGAGAGAGAGAGAGAGGAAGAGGAGGAGGAGGAGGAGGAGGAGAACCAGAAGCAGAAATGAGGTGAGAGAGTGGGAGAGAGATAAAGACACAGGAAGCCGCCGTTTGCAGAGTGTGTGAATGTGTGTGTGTGTGTGTGTGTGTGAGAGAGTGTGTATGCAAGTGTGACTGTTTATTAGAAAGTGTGTGTGTGTGTGTTATAAAATCCTTTTGTTTATGCTGTGTGTAGTGCTCTGTCAACATATAAGTCTTGCTAATGAAGCTCTTATAAACTGTGTGTGTAAACTTTGTGTGTGTGTGTGTGAGTGCGCGCAAGAGTTTGTTAGAGTGTGTTTAGTGTGTATAAGAGTGTGTTTGTGTGCGAGCGTGTGTATTAGTGTTTGCGTGTCTGTATGCGAGCATGTGTCTGTGTGTATTAGAGAATGCGTGTGTGAGTAAGTCTTTACTAGAGTGTGTATAAGTGTTCATTTGTGCATTAGAATGTTTTGTGTGTATGTGTGTATGAGTGTGAGTGTGTGCGGGTGTGTATATGTGTGTGTGTGTATGTGTATATGCATGAGTAGTTTTTAGAGAATGTATTAGTGTGTGTGAGTGCGTGCATGAGAGTGCGTTTGTGTGTGCTTATCTATTCAGCAAAAGGTGTATTTAAATGTGTGTGTGTGTGTGTGTGTGTGTGTGTGTGTGTGTGTGTGTTTGGTGATATTACAGTAAATGTCAGGGTGTGTGTTTTTAGATGAATGTTCAGCTGTTTCTCGACTGTTTATTCACAATAATCTCAGCAAACACTCCTCAATCTGCACTGAAAGGATGCTTCTCTGTGAAATCTCTACTACAGACAAACAGAGGACCACACACACACACACACACACACACACACACACACACACACACACATCATATACACATCATATACACAATAATCACAGCTAGAATCATTCAATAATTAAAGTGTGTGTGTGTGTGTGTGTGTGTGTTTGTGTGTGTGTGTTTGTGTGTGTGTGTGTGTGCGCAATAACTCTCCTGTATGAAGGACTGAGAAACGCTTACAGACGTGTCTGAAACTCTCTCCGTTCACTGATGCTGCAAAGCTTCAGTGCAGAAACCACAGACAAACTCACAGAAACATGAGGAAAGATCTCCTCTTTCACTATAAACTCGCTCAAACACTGCTCAGTTTCATCATTCAAGAACAATCTCAAACTCATATCTTCATATTTTTATTAAACAGACACTGAAACTAGATTCTGTCTGATCAGGAACTTCTCATTAATAATAATCAAAAAGCTTGAATCCTTACAGTGTAATGAAATTAAACTGATTTACATTAAATTACCCAATTAAAATTAAATTAATGTCATACAATTAAATTGAACTCATTCTCAACTCATGACTGCTCAAAAACAGCTTCATATTTAGTTTTACTATCAAAACAATTTGAATGAACATAAACAATCCTCTGAGCAAGTTTTAATCCTGATATATTATTATGAATATATTATATTAATTAACATTAACCTTCAGATGAGCAGAGAACTGTGATGCTTTGTCAATAAGTGGACATAAACCTGCTGAAAAGCAATTTATTAAACTAAGGTGTTTAAGATTTGAGCAAAAAAATAAATATACAGTGATCACTAACCTCTCATTTAGACTCATATTTTTATAAGAAGCTCTACAATATTATTTTAGTGCATAAACAATGGAAGTCAGAATTATTAGCCCCCTGTTTATTTCCCCCCAATTTCTGTGTAACAGAGAGCAGATGTCTTCAACACATTTCTATTCATAATAGTGTTAATAACTCATCTCTAATAACTGATTTATTTTCTCTTTGTCATGATGACAGTAAATAATATTAGACTAGATATTCTTCAAGACACTTCTATACAGCTTAAAGTGGCATGTAAAGGCTTCACTAGGGTAATTAGGATAACTAGGCAGGTTATGGTAATTAGGCAAGTTATTGTATAACGATGGTTTGTTCTGGAGACTATAGAGAAAAAAAATAGCTTAAAGGGGCTAATAATATTGACCTTAAAATGGTGTTTAAACAATTAAAAACTGCTTTTATTCTAGCCGAAATAAAACAAATAAGACTTTCTCCAGAAAAACAAATATTATCAGACATACTATGAACATTTCCTCAATCTGTTCAACATCATCTGGGAAATATTTAAAAAAGAAAAGAAATCTAAGGGGGCGAATAATTCTGACTTCAACCTTCAACTGTACATTAGATTAGTCAGTACTGAAGCCAAATCTGGAACTTATCTAACAAAATAACTGAAGATTATGCTCCAATATCAGTACACCCAAATGTATATGTTAGGTAAAAATATTAAATTAAATAATTACACACAATTCAAGAGAAAACCAAACTATATCAAATGTAGTTAAAGTTTCGTAGTTTATAAATTAATTTGCAGTATTTTACATTAATTTAATTGTGTTATCTTTCTATTTCTGAAGATGTTCAGTGACTAAAATATCATTTTAATAAATATATCCGTGTAAAACATCTGTTTTGTTCAAATGCAAAAAAATATATATGATCTATAATCACTGAGAAATGAACATAAAACTGTTTAATAGCAATTTATCAAACTAAAGTGTTTAATATTTGAGCAAAAAGATAAACATACAGTGCTGCTAAGCATACATCAGTTCACCCTTCACAAAACACTTATAGATTTAGATTTTCTACAGGAAGCTCTACAATATTATATTAGTGCATATACATTATGCACTAATGTATGTGTAATATATGTGTGGTTTTGTTCAGCACTTTGGTCAGTGCCAAACTGAAGTAAATGTGCTTTATAAATAAACTTTACATACATACTTACTTACATTAGATTAGTCAGTACTGAAGCTAAATTTGGAGCTCATCTAACAAAATGAAGATAACACTTCAAAATTAGTCCACCCAAATTTATATTTTTTAATCAAGATAATTAAAAAATGTACACAATTCTGTTTAAATTTTGTAGTTTGTATATTTTTGTAATGTTTTGCATGAGTTTAATTGTGTTATCTTTCTATTTCTGAAGATGTTTAGTGACTAAAATATCATTTTATTAAATATATCTGTGTAATAATTCTGTTTTGTTCAAATGCACCAAAATAAACGGTCTATATTCACTGAGAAAAGGGAAAAAAATACTCATTTATGATGAGCACTGTGTCTGACTACTAACATTGTAAAACTACTTCTCACTCATAAAGTGTTGTTTTACAGAGCACAAACATCTTTCTCGGTATTTCCCCATTACATTTGTCTTCTGCAGAAAGTCTTATTTCTTTTAGTTTGGATGGATGAAATTTATAAATAAATAGACTTTTAGATAAATATACAGTTAAAGTCAGAATTATTCGCCCCCTTCATTTTTTTCTTCTTTTTTAAATATTTCCCAAATGATGTTGAACAGATTGAGGAAATGTTCACAGTATGTCTGATAATATTTGTTATTCTGGAGAAAGTGATTTGTTTTATTTGGGCTAGAATAAAAGCAGTTTTTAATTTTAAAAAACAGTTTAAGGTCAATATTATTCGCCCCTTTAAGCTATTTTTGTTCTCGATAGTCTCCAGAACAAACCATCATTATACAATAACTTGCCTAATTACCCTAACTTTACCCTAATTACCCTAGTGAAGCCTTTACATTTAAGCTGTATAGAAGTGTCTTGAAGAATATCTAGTCTAATATTATTTACTGTCATCATGACAAAGAGAAAATAAATCAGTTATTGGAGATGAGATTATGTTAAAATAATAACAGCACTTGAGAAAATAATTTTAAAATAATTTCCCCATAATCTTGTCATTGACTTGACATAAGTCTCCTGCAGAATCAGCTCAATAAGTCTGAATTCTCATAACCAAACAAATAACGATGACCTTAAACAGTGTGAAAGAAATAAATGTGTATTTTAAGTCTGCAGGCGTTGGCGTAACAGATCTCTCCCTGATTCAGACACGTCTTCTTCATTTCAGTATTCTCAGCCCTCCGACATCAACACAAACGCAGAGAAAAACACAACAGAAAGCGTTTCCTACAGCGCTAAAGTGAAAAGGTCAAAGCAGCTGCGCTGTAAACATTTCTGAATCACAGTGAGGAGAAACAGACGAGCGTGACTCACTCCATATACAGAAAACACCCGTAATGAGGAGAAGAACACGATGGAACATCAGCATCAGCATTATTATACACTAACCGGCCACTTTATTAGGTACACCTCTCTAGTAGCGGCTTGTACCCTTTTAGCCTTCAGAGCTTTAATCCTTGGTGTCAGAGATTCAACAAGCTGCTGGAAATATTCCTCAGAGATTTTGTTCCATATTGTCATGATAGCATCACACAGTTGCTGCAGATTTGTCGGCTGCACATCCATGATGCCAATCTCCCGTTCCACCACATCCCAAAGCTGCTCTATTGGATTGAGCTCTGGTGACTGTGGAGGCCATTTGAGTACAGTGAACTCATCGTCATGTTCAAGAAAGCAGTCTGAGATGATTGAGCTTTATGACATGCTGCGTTATCCTGCTGGAAGTAGCCATCAGAAGATGGAGACACTGTGCTCATAAAGGGATGGACATGGTCAGCAGCAATACTCAGGTAGGCTGTGGCGTTGATGCTCAATTGGTACTAATGGACCCAAAGAAAATCTCCCCCACACCATTACACCACCACCACCAGCCTGAACCGCTGATACAAGGCAGGATGATCCATGCTTTCATGTTGTCTGAGCCGAGCATCTGAATGTGTCAGCAGAAATGGAGACTCATCAGAGCAGCAACGTTTCTCCAATCTTCTATTGTCCAGTTTTGGTGAGTCTGTGTGAATTGTAGCCTCAGTTTCCTGTTCTTAGCTGACAGGAGCGGCACCCAGTGTGCTCTTCTGCTGCTGTAGCCCATCCGCCTCAAGGTTGGACGTGTTGTGTGTTCAGAGATGCTCTTCTGCAGAGCTCGGTTGTAGCGAGTGCTTATTTGAGTTACTGTAGCCTCTCTATCAGCTGGAACCAGTCTGGCCATTCTCCTCTGACCTCTGGCCTCATCAACAAGGCATTTGCACCCACAGAACTGCCGCTCACTGGATATTTCCTCTTTGTCGGAGCATTCTCTGTAAACCCTAGAGATGGTTGTGCGTGAAAATCCCAGTAGATCAGCAGTTTCTGAAATACTCAGAGCAGCCCGTCTGGCAGCAACAACCATGCCACGGTCAAAGTCTCTTAAATCCCCTTTCTTCCCCATTCTGATGCTCGCTTTGAACTGCAGCAGATCCTCTTGACCAAGTCTACATGCTGAAATGCAGTGAGCTGCTGCCCTGTGATTGGCTGATTAGAAATGTGAGTTAAGAAGCAGTTGGACAGGTGTACCTAATAAAGTGGCCGGTGAGTGTATTTCCTGAAGAACATCCTGACCATAAAACTGTTCAGTGACCTCCGAAAAATTGTGTGTTTGTCAAGAATGTGTGTGTGTGTGTGTGTGTGTATATATATATGTGAGAAAGATAATAAATTAAGTGTGTGTGTGCTGTGTGTGAGAGAATGTTTTTGAGTGTGTGAGTGTGTGTGTGGGATTGTCAAGAGTGTGGATCAGTGTGTGTAAAAAACGCTGTGTGGGAGTGACTGTTTCTGAGTGCATGTTTGTGTGTGTGCGTATGTGGGATTGTGTGCTTGTGTGTGTTGAGAATGTTTGAGTGAGTGTGTGTGTGTGTGTGTGTGTGTGTGTGTGTGTGTGTGTGTGTGTGTGTGTGTGTGTGTGTGTGTGTGTGTGTGTGTGTGTGAGTGTGTGTGTGTCAGGCATCATCTTCAGCATCTCTGTCTGATCAGCAGTTTCATCTCGACCCTCGTGTTTCTGTGTCTTACTCAGTGTGTTTCAGTGTGTTGTTGTTGTTGGTGTGTGTGTGTGTGTGTGTGTGTCTTTTAAACACATCAGTCATTTTACAGTAAAGTATCTCAGCGCAGTATGGGAGGATTTCACTGCTTCACACATGAGTGTAGAGTGTGTGTGTGTGTGTGTGTGTGTGTGTGTGTGTGTGTGTAGATGATGTTGCAAAACTAACTGATCCTCATCTATTTCCTGTTTCTCCTCCTTCAGCTCTTTGTCAGTCTCTCTGCTTCACCCGAAAACTCCACATCCACACTCACTTCGAGCAGCTCGGCTCCGCCCACAATGCACACACATGCGAATATTCATGAGGCATTAATGTGAGGTATTAATAGAGCCTGTGAAGAGCACTGAACCTGATCAGAGCTTCCTGACCGAACAGTCAGTTTAGCAGACGCTCTTAAAGCTCTCATTCAGTAAAGTTTGAGCTCAGTGGTGTCGCACTGTGCCCTCACAGCAAGAAGGTCTCTGGTTCAAGTCAGAGCTAGGTCAGTGTGTGTTTCTGTGTGGAGTTTGCATGTTCTCCCCGTGTTGGCGTGGGTTTCCTCCGGGTGCTCCGGTTTCCCCCACAGTCCAAACACATGCGCTATAGGGGAATTGATGAACTACACTGGTTCATTCCGCTGTGGTGACCCCTGATGAATAAGGGACTAAGCTGAAGAAAAATGAATAAATGAATATTCAAATGTAATATTTCAGCATGTTTTCAGGCAGTAAAGAGGCTTCACACTCAAATAAATACGTAAACATCACACCGCAATCTCTGTAATTTATTCCAGCTCTTTCTCCAGATTCTGCAGTGTTGTGGAGTTATTCCTGAAATATTTTTAAAGTTAATAGATCATAATAATACCCGTATATATTTTACAGTGTAATTTCACCAGTTTAGTTGTACTAAATATAACTCTCAGCTGGATATTTGACTCATTATTTTAAACAAATGTGTTATATACAGCGCTCGGCATAAATGATTACTGAACATTGATATCTGAATCCATGTCTCAGTGAATATAGGCAATAATTAGTGCTGAATGTAAACAGGAGAGCTTTACTGAACAGTTCTGTCTATTAAAATAAGAGTTTGATCATCTTCAGGAGTAGACAGATCAGACAAAATGACAAACTACTACATTCAGCTAAACTATATACAGATTACAAATGTTTCTCTTGATTTTTTCTGTTTATTAAAACTATATTTAATATTCCGCCATCATATTAATGTGTGTGTAATGTTTGAGCTGTGATCAGTGCTTTTGTTAGATGAGTTGATCAGGTTTGTCTCTGCACTGCTGTATTACAGTAAAGCGTGCTGGAGAGAACATTACTGTAACACAGAGAGACTGGTCTATGATCAGCGCTGTAATCAATGCTTCCCTTCAGGATCCGAACATCATCATCAGCATTGATGTCAAGTGTGTGTGTGTTTGTGTGTGTAAGAGAGAGAGTGCATGTGTGTAAGAGTGTGTGTGCAATTGTGTGTTAGACTTTTTGTGTACATCTGTGAGTGTTGGTGTGTGTGTTGGCGGTGGTCAAGTAAACTTGTCTACAGGAGTGAAACTGCAGCAGCAGAAAAAGGAAACGGTGAAGCTGAACTTCCTAAAAGTGTGTGAGAGAAACGAGCGCTGTGTGTGTGTGTGAGACGAGACTCTGACTGCATGAAAGCGAAAACCATCAGTGCGATGCAGGGGGGAATTTCTGATGGCTCCACTGCCCTGAATACAGCATTTACAGGAACAGCGAGTGTGTGTGTGTGAGTGAGTGTGTGTGTGGGTGTGTTTCATCTGAGGGTCTTTTTAGAGGAAGAGGGAAATCCATGAGCGAGCGCTCACACTTCTGTCAGCATCTGTCATGTGACCACTGCAGAAACACTGAAGCGCTCTCACACGCACGCACACACACACACACACACACACACACACACACACACACACACACACACACACACACACACAGAGCTGTACACAAACCTTAACACACAAATAGAGAAGCATGACAGACAAGATGTGCACACACACAAATGCACACATACACACACACACACACAAACTCTAACACGTACATAGAGACACACAGACCAAACAGACATACACACACACATATATATGTACACTAACAAACTCTACTACACATTGAGATATACACACACACACACCAATACACACACACACACACACACACATACACACACACACACACGTACCTCCAGTCCATAAACTCTCAGCTGCACGTCTCTCCTTCTGTCGTCTCTCTGGTCAATCCTGTCAACAAGACACAACAAGTCAGAAAGTCTTTCTGTCTAGTACACTATCCAGTACACTATGCAGTACACTATCTAGAACATTATCTAGTTCACAATCTAGTACACTATGCAGAACACAATCCAAAACCCCATATATAATACTACCTAGTACACTATCCAAAACACTATCTAGAACACTATGTAGTTCACAATCTAGTACACTATCCAGAACACAGTCTAGAACACTATCTAGAACGCAGTCTAGAACATGATATGGAACTCAGTCTAGAACACTATCTAGAGTATGATGAACGAGAGCAGACTGAAGTGAATATGCAACACAGACGATGCAGTATGCGAACCGGAGTTGTTATTCATCAAAACTCTTCTCAGTGATATTGAACACAAGGATGATCTTCTGACATGTTCAGCGTCTCTTCAATAATTCTGGTTCATTCTCATCTGACACCCTGATTCTTCAACTCTACATCTAGAAGATCCGAATAATTTACAAAACAATTCAAATATACCATCATCATGCATTCTCTGACATATTTCAGTAAATACAGAATAAGCCTGCAGTTATTTTTTGATAAACATATTATTAATATTACAATTAACTGATCCAGATTTTGGTCATTTTTATTTACAAATTATTTAACTTGTTTAATTAAACAAAGACACTTTACTTTAATTAAATATGCTTTTCATGTATATGCAATTTGATGGAGACACAC
Organism: Danio rerio; assembly: GCF_049306965.1. Taxonomy (NCBI): domain Eukaryota; kingdom Metazoa; phylum Chordata; class Actinopteri; order Cypriniformes; family Danionidae; genus Danio; species Danio rerio. The sequence goes on from NC_133191.1 coordinate 59,376,500, forward strand.
AAATTGGCCATCTGACCCATATGTGTGTACGTGTATGTGTGTGTGTACAAATGTTAGGGAAAATATTAAATAAATATCTAATATCTAAAATTAATATTTTAAAATTTTATAGTTTGTAAAATAATAAAATAAATTATATATATATATATTACAACAGATTGGAATTTTAAATGTATGATCTTTATATTAATATAGATGTTCAGTGAGCAAATTCTTACTTTAATGGATTTAATAAAACTATTCTGTTTAAATGCACCAAAATATATCATCTACATTGACTGATAAATGTTCTGAAGAGCGTGTGTCCTCGTGTATGCTGTGAATCAGTATTGCTCAAACACTGCTCTTATTTCATGAGTTTGCTTAAACAATACACAAGTTTCTTCAGGAGATAAAAATGTTTTAAAAATCACTCGAACAGCCACCGGACTCCAGCATTCTTCAAAATATCTTCTTAATAAAGAAACTCAGAGAGGTTTGGAACAAGAGATGTAAAAAGAGAGTAAACGATGAGAGGGAACCGTCCCTTTAAGATCATCATCGCGTATCTCCAGCATAAGTGCGGTGTCATAATTAATAATGCATGTCTACATCACATGAGGAAAACCTACAATCTCTAATCAAGCTATTAAATCTTCACTCATCGTTATAGAACAATTCACTTTGCAATAATTTTAATTCAAAATACTGTACAGAACTAGGTCAATATTAACTTGATTTTAGTATACAACACTTCTTATACAAACATTTATATATCTGGAAATATTGCACTGGATTCTGTTTCATAAAGCAAAGAAATTCAATCCTGCTGATATATTTTGTATATAAATCTACATCTTTCATGCATCTGCTGTACACTGTAAAAAGTGAGCAAACCCAATGCAACTTGGAACTGTTAAGTTGAATTAAATACATTTATGCACAATTAATTCTGCTCATAGTTCACTTACTTAATTAATAAGGCAATGTGTTTACTCGCTTTAAGCCACTAATTGTTTTAAAAGTACATTAAATGACACTGCAGCATTAGAATTACATACAAATATCGTCATTATTGATTAAAATATAGTGTCTGAATGAAACGCTTAATTTTAGAGCATACTCTGAGTTTATCGCCACCAACCGGCAGAATTACCAGAGTAATTCAAGTTACCATGGTGTAAATCCTACAATTATAAGACGCGTTTGAGGTATTCATTAATCAACCTGAGCCTTAAGATTCCCCTGTAACATCATTACTTCAGTTTTATTTACCTTTACTCTTTCTTTCTTTCTTATTTCTTTAAAATCTGTTTAATGTTGCTTAATACTCCTTGTCATTTTCATTTATCATACTTGCATTTATATTTAATGTTTCTTTTAATGTTGTTTATGTAAAGCAATGCATTAGCCATGTGCTATAGATGAACTTGCCGTCTTATTATATTAATGTCATGTATTGTGTCTTTATTGTATTTTCTCTCTAGTTTATCCTCCTGTCATGTTATTTCTGTATTTCCTAATGTCGTGTTATACTGTACCTGTTAATGACTGCTTATTGCTCAATTAAAAAAAATTATGAAGTTACCGTGGCAACGGCGAGAGGGCGGGGTCGTGGAACTAATTATGACTGACAGCAGGTGAGAGTCTAATTGAACTCCAGCACTAATTAAAAAGCAGAAACACACCTCGCTCTGTCACACACACACAGAGGAGTGTTTTACAGTTAAAGGTGTGCAGGTGACAAGCGAATCCGGTTCAGCGGGTTCAGCCGGTTCGGGCTCCTGCAGATTCCGCCTCAAAAGCGAAGCCAAACACGACTGAAACTTGATTAAAACTGACCGTCATCAAAGCCGGCTCTGGTAATTATTCTAATGCGGGTCTGGCGAGAGCGCGCACACTCACCTGTCAGGCGCGCGCGCAGGTACACGAGCATACGCCAAAAAGAGTAAAAATAATAAAAGACACCGAACAAATGAATGAAAATAACAGGCAATCGGTATTAACGAGAGAACTGGCTCGTTTAATAGCAGCGGGAGCGAATTATCAGTCGCTCGTACGTCACACGGGAGTTACCGAGCACCCGTGACGTGTCCGTCCTCCGGTGACCCCGCCGAGGAGAATCAATAAACACGACTAAAAGAAGAGAAACGCACCGAAACACGCAGAAGATGTCGATGAAACAAGAGAACAGGGCTATTCGGTGATGTACGGGAGAAAAGCGCTTTACCTGAGCCGGTGTCACCTGAGTTTCCCCCCGCGCGCGTCCACCTGAGCGCTGCTCGCGCACTTCCTCAATGTGACGCGTCCGCGCGCACGGTTCGCTTTTCGGTAGCGGCTGCTTTCCGTCCGGTGTGTGTTCGCCGGTTCTGACCCGCTCCTGACGGGCTCCGCGGCTCCTCCTTAAACCCGCAACCAGGAAGCGGCTTGTCCTACTTCCAGCGGCCGCGGGTGATTGGCTCTGCGGGCGGCGGAGGGCGCGCTCGGCGGGGGGGTGGGGGGTGCTCTGTGCGCGTGCACGGCGGCCTGCGCGTGTCCGTGCGCTGATGAGGTGGGCATGATCGACCGGAGACACAGGTGACCAGAGACACCGGGAGACAGACCGCGGGAGACACGATCACATTAACGCGGTGCTTCCTTTTTCGTGATGAGCACGCGCTTCCTCTTCTGCTTCTGAAAATGAGTCAAGTGACAAACTCTGAATTAGCATGTCAAAGAGCGACACACACGCGCGCGGCTGTAAATGAATCAGGCTTCTGAATTTACAGTATTGGCGTGTGTTTCTGCTCTGTCACTGATGCGAAATAGATAATATCACTAATCCGCGCGCACCATTAGTGAGCTGCAAGTGCATGTGGCGCGTGCATGAGGGAACACAACTCACACACCTACACACAAATACTCACGTAATGTAAATGTAATGGTGTTTCTACTGTACAGGCTGTGTATTCTCTCCCAGTGGCAGATTTAGGGGCCCTGAGTAATTCTGGGGCCCAACAGTCCTATTATGATGAACCCCTATATATATATTTATATTGTTATGAATATGTGAATTTATTTATTCATTTGTTTCTGTCTTTTTCTCAGAACACTCAGTTTTCCTTTCTACATTTTTATTTTAATGCAATATTTACATTTTAAATGATTTATTTTCCCAATCTGAAGTTCAAATATACTCATTAAACAAATATTATAAACTACTGAAACAGTTGTGATGCGCACGCTTTAGTAAAGGCATCTTCCACTGATTGGGGCTGTGTGGACACACTCACGCTGATGTGTTGATCACACTCACATTTTATTTCTTAGACCCACATCAAAAAACATGTCAGAAAACTGAGTTATATCATTTATAGAAACTTATAGGTATACACACACACACACACTCTCTCTCTCTCTCTCTCTAAACAATAACTCGAGGTCTGTTACCACTACATAGTTTAATACTTTATTGTAACTTAAAAATTCTAAAATGCTGATCAGATTAAAACTTTTAAAAAAGTTAAAAACTTTTAAAGTTTTCAAATCAGGAAAATATTGATAATTACATAAATGTAAAAAATGTGGCTAATTTAAAGGTAAATATATCTGTCAGTTACTTTAAAACAATATTTGACTTGCAGCAACCCAAATAAATTTTCCACACTAATGGAGTTTAGTATTTTTAAGTCCACATCCTGATGTTTTTTAATCATTTTTTATACTGATAATATGGGACAGTACATGTTTTTGTTTTGTAAAATTTAAAATTATTAAAAAATTATTAAAAATTTTAAAAATTTAACCGAAAAACAAAAATGTTTTTGGTAAATGTATTTCTTACAAGCATGAACAGTAAATTTGAAAACAAACAAAAGTGTATGAATTTATTTCAGGTTCTGATTTTGAAGATATGCATGTCATTAAGTAAATAACACAGGATTTTTTTTTCAATTTTCAAACTTATTTTTTAAATTGCTCAACTTAAAAATTTGAGGTTTTGCTATGTAAAAATGTCTAATTGAAGAGGGAAAGATTTGTGTAACAAAAAAAAGTTTGTTGTCTGAACTTCATTTTGTTAAATGTTGTCGTAACTTGAATATATTAATGCAAGCTGCTGCGTCAATTTTTTGTTTCGTATAACAATATTTTTTTAGAGTGTAATTTAAAGTTAAATGTGTCTGTCAGTTAGTTTGGAACAAAATTTAACTTAATAACTCAATTTTTCCACACAATTGTGAATTTTAAAGCTCCTCCCTCACTGAACAAGCAAGAAGCAAGTGTGGACAGGTTTCAGGCAGACTGTTCGGCACAAAGGACATTTTACGGTGAGATATCTGAGTTTTATTCCATTTCCAAATCAATTTTCTCTTGATGTTAGCAGTGTTTTTTTTTTTTACTTTTTTTTCTGGCTTTATATAAATACACAAGAATTTGAGGAGGACCTTTAAAGGCAAGTGATGACAATTTCCATCATTGCTGATCAGTCTACTCTGGAATTAAACCACAAGATGGAAGCCATCATGGTTGAGGGAATGATAATGCTAAATAGAGTGGACATCTCAAAGTGCTGCTGATGGGCATAATACATGCTCTGAATCAAAGCTGCCTCAAGGAACTGAAATATACGAGTGAAGTTTCTCGAATTTGATGGACTGAAGCCCAGTGCAAATGTAATGCACATTATTTTCTGAAGTCTCTGCTTAATTTACAGTAGATTTTGCTCTTTATGTTGCACTGTATGTTCTTTTGTATCTGCAAGTCCACACACTGATGTTTTTTGTTATTTTTCATGCTGTTTATATGAGACAGTACACATTTTTGTTTTGTAAAATACTGAAACTGGGGTTTAAAATACATAAAATAAATGATAAAAAAAATACTGAAAAACAAAAATGTTGTTAAATGTTTCTTACAAGCAACTAAATGAACAATACATTTGAAAACATACAAAAAACTAACTATTTCAGCTACTGGATTTATTAGAGTGTACTATGTATAATTATGGTAATTAATAACACTAAATTTACTTAAAAGTTTGATTTAAAAAAAAATTGTTAAAAACAACCTAATTTTTGAGTAGTTAAAATGGAGTTTAAACTGTAAAAAGCCTCTGATTGAAGAGGAAAAGGTCATTTGGCTAACATGTTTGTTAGATGTTGTTAGAATTTAATATATTATGTATGAATATATATATTGAATATATTATATATGCAAACTGTTGGTTTGATTTGTTTGGTTTACACACACACATACATGCATATTAAACACTCACTCTCACACACACACACACACACACATATATATATACATGCATACATATAAAACACACACACACACACACTCACACCACAGTGGTCGCAGAAGTTCAGAGTCAGTGTTTCTGAGAGATGAAGCACACAGATATGAGAATACATGAGAAATTAAGCAGCGTGTCAGGATGAGGTTAGTGTTTAACACACACACTTCCGCTTTGAAGTGGTTAGGTGTGTGTAGGGATTGCAGAATTTACACACACGCACACAGACCTCCAACAACTCCACACAGGTGTGTTAGTGTCTCAGGTGTGCAGTCCTCTCTCTCTCTCTCTCTCTCTCTCACACACACACACACACAGAGAGAGGGAGATTATTTAATTTTATTTTTATATATAAATGTCATCTTTTTTTACTACTACTATTTACTGTGTGTACTGTTATATATATATATGTTACTTTTTATGTAAACTTTATAACTGCTTTGGCAATACAATTGAAGCAATTATTGAATTTAATTGAATTAGAGAGAGAGAGAGAGAGAGAGAGAGAGAGAGAGAGAGAGAGAGAGAGAGAGAGAGAGAGAGAGAGAGAGAGAGAGAGAGAGAGAGTTAATGAATGTCTCTGATAACGAGCTGATGATCTCAGGAATCTTAAACTCCTGCTGAGTCTATAAAACACTGCAGTAAATCATACAGGCCTCTGTGTGTGTGTGTGTGTGTGTGTGTGTGTGTGTGTGTTTGTGTGTGTGTGTGTGTGTGTGTGTGTGTGTTGTTTTGCGCGAGCTC
>NC_133191.1:59387500-59410000 GCF_049306965.1 Danio rerio
GGCTCGATCCAGCGACCTTCTTGCTATGATGCCACAGTGTTGACCACTGAGCCACCATGCCGGCCTAAACTGAGACATTCATTCTTCTTTTTCAGTTTAGTCCCTTTTATTAATCAGGGGTCACCACAGTGGAATGAACCTCCAACTTATCCAACATATGTTTTACACAGCGGATGCCCATTCACACACACACACACACTCACACTCATACACTACAGCCAGTTTAGTTCATCAATTCCCCTACATGTGTTTGGACTGTGGGGGAAACCGGAGCACCCGGAGGAAACCCACACCAACACGGGGAGAACATGCAAACTCCACACAGAAATGTCAACTGACCCAGCCGGGACTCGAACCAGTGACCTTCATGCTGTGAGGCCACAGTGCTAACCACTGAGCCACTGTGCCGCCCTAAACTGGGACATTCATTCATTTATTATATTTTCGGCTTAGCCCCTTTATTAATGAAGGTTTGCCACAGTGGAATGAACCACCAACTTATCCAGTATATGTTTTACACAGCGGATGCCCTTCCAGCTGCAACCCATACACTGCAGACAATTTTAGCCGACCCAATTCACCTACATCCTATGTGTTTGAACTGTGAGGGAAACCGGAGCGCCCGGAGGAAACCCATGCACACGCATGGAGAACTCCACACAGAAATGCCATCTGACCCAGCCGAGGCTCAAACCAGCAACCTTCTTGCTGTGAGGAGACAGCATTACCAACTGGGCCGTGGCGTCCCTGTGCAAATGAATGGTGAAAATGCATCAAAAGCTTTTGATTTTTATTTGAAGGCAGTGTGGTGTAAACGCTTCCCCAAATCAACACAAGTTCCCTGTGCTGAAAATATTTCCCTACTCCCCAGAACATACTTTGTTTGGTCCCCCAGGGCAGCCAGGACACATTACATTAGACTCTAGATGGAAGTGCAATAAGATTTGTCGTATTTGTAACCCTGTGACGGATGGTCAATGGCATATGGTGTGATGGTGACTCTCCAGCTTCTGCACTGGCTAGAGAGAGCGGTTCAGACAGCTTGTGTGTAATCTCATCTGTAATTGTGATGTTATATGGCTAGATCTGTTCTGATCTGATGGAGCATTCTCTGATCTTCTCATATGTTTAACTGTGCAAATGTGTCATAAAGTGTGGCAGTTCTTCATTTACATTCCCTTTAAGACATTTTTGGCAAATGACAGAATTTGAGTCTCTACTATGAAAGATTAAAAGCCCGTCACCTACAAACAGCAGAGATCATTTCTGGAAATATCAAATATCTGTTCAGGGAAAGATGCTGGTTCTCTAGCATGTGTTGCTGATGACTTGGTTCTACCTGACATTCCCGGATGACCTGAACGACACCAATCAAGTTCTTCTAGTACTAGAGTCATTTTGTTTTTACCTTGATTAGTTTGGGTAGATGTTAAGTCAGTAGAGCTACACCTTCGCCATGGTCCAACGCAGACCGCATGCTCATGGAACCTGAACTGATCCTGTAGAAATCTCCAATTCTGTCTCCGACAGCCTCCACATCCCTCCTCACATGTTAGCAGGATACTTTTGTCTCTTGCTCTCTAAATCTCTCTGCAAGTCCTGCTCTTTCTTTGCCTCGTTTGCTGAAGTGGAGGTGGACTGGAGGACTGGAGATGCAGAGCCACTGGGAGCAGGAGAGTGAGATGGACTTAAGGTCGGAGTAGACAAAACATTTAAGGTCTGAGTCTGGGCTGCAGCTGGCTTCAGCGGCTGTGAAGTAGAAGGAGATGGAGTGGATGCTGGAGAAGCAGCAGGAGCAGGGGTGGAGGGTCTGCTGGGGGCCGGGGTGTGGATCGGGGACACTGGGGTCCAAGGAGAGCTGGAGGTCTGTGTGGCACTCTGGGTTTGACTGGAGACTGGAGAACGTGCTGGAGAAGAAGCAGAACTCAGAACCTGGATGGTGGATGACAGCTGGACTGCAGAACTTTGTCCTGGGGTGAAGCCTAGAGGTTTACTTGGCATCTGAGCAGGAAACGGACTCTGGGTGGAGGCTGAGGTTGGAATTGCAGCTGGGATCTGGACAGGAGTTGGACTCCGGCTCTGGGATTGGATTTGGATGGCCACTGGTGTTCTAGATTGGGTGGGGGTCTGAATGGGAGTTTGAATAGGTGTTGGGGTTCGAGTCGGGGTGGGGGTGTGAGAGGGAGTGACAGTGGGTGTTGAATTGGTGGTGCAAGATAATGGGGAGGGTGGTGGAGGTGTCTGAGAGGGCTTGGCACGGGAGTTCTGAGCCAAAGAGTTGCCAGATGAAGAAGTTGGAGAGGTGGAGATGGATGGAGAGGGAGAAGGAGGGCGTAGGCAAGGCGGAGGAGATGTGGAGGGAGGAGTGGGTATTGCGGTGCACGGTTTGGCCCGCTGGGTTTGAGGAACTCCTAGAACAGTGGCAGTGAGGGGTAAAGGAGGGTTGGTGGAGCACAGAGGGGTTTGCTTGGGGGATGAGGATGAAGGTGCGAGAGGTGGCAGAGCTGATGCTAGAGGAGCTGCATGTGCCAGCTGAGTGGGCAGCAGCAGGGCAGGGTGTGCTGCCATTTGTGGAGCAACCGGCTGTAGTGCATTTGAACTCAAAACCCCTGCGCTTCCTCCTCTAGCAAGACTTGCGGACAGAAGGAAGGGTGCCGGCAGCAGGTTTCCTCCGGATGCTTTCCGGTGGAGGGGTGGGTGAGGCTGGACTCCTGTCCAGCCCCGGTGCGGAAGCGTCGGCTGTGATGCGGAGAGCAGGCGTGCCTCCTGGGTGAGTCTGCCAATCATGGGCAGGCCCTGAGTGCTGCCGCCGCCAACATGGCGCAGTAAAGCTTCTTTGGCCCCCTGCGGAGTAGAGCTGATGTTGCGTCCTTCAGTGGACAGAGCCACGACCGCTGAAGGGGGCGGAGCTACTTTATGCACAGGTGATGTGGTGGGCTCCGTGTGGAGGCGCAGACTGTAATGAAGAGTTCTGCCAGCTTGCAAGGGGGCAGGGACTGATGATGCAGGTGTGGGAGGAGCTTTAGCAACTCCTCCTGTCGGAGGAGGAGCCATCCCCACAGTGGTTGGTCCTAAGGTGGAGGGTGAGGGTGTAGGATTTATAGTGGATGGGAATCCCCGCGGAGGCAGTCCACCCATCACACTGATCAGAGAGCTGAGAGACTGGCGAGGGTGTAGAATAGGCGGGCGGGGAGGTGAGAGCGGGCAAGAGGAGGGTGACGGTGAGATGGGCAGTGCAGAGGGAAGGAAGATGGCGGCTCCGAGGGCGTGCTGCTGTTGGAGCTGCTGTTGGAGCTGCTGCTGCTGCTGCTGCTGATGCATTAATGCTATGGCCACATTGGTGGTGGCGGCGGCCGTCTGCAGGGGAGCATGGACCAGCGGTGCCCAGATCAGAGGGTGAGGTCTTGGGGAGACCGTCCCTCCAGTGCTGCCTCGGGGGCCCACAGTGATGTCCTGCATGGTGGGCATGCTGTCATGCTTCACGATCTGCTGGACCAGAACACTGTCACAGGAACCCAGACCGGCAGCTCCTGCCCCTCCGCCACGGCTGCCTCCTCCCCGACCCAGACTGCTGCCTGCTACTGACCCTCCCTGAGACGTCTTGCGCAACAATATGGAGTTCTTCTTACCTGTGAGCAAAAGGAAATCAGAAGTGAGTTAGTATGAACACAAAGTAAAGTCAACACAGATCCTGCACACTGAACCTGATGCGTCTTATTTCATCCTTTGTGAAAAAACTAACTCAGTTAATTCAAGAAGCGATGCTTTGTTCTGCTCTCTCTTTTTCAAAAAAGACAGAGGAAATACTGTTCATCAATCCACTGCATGAAGAGGAAGGAGACGTCAGCTCCTCATCAAAGAGCTGTGCGAGAATATCCTGAAATTCAGTGCTTATTTCAGGAAATCTGTGGCACTCTGAAACCTTGCTTATGATACCGCAGCCACATTTCCCTAAATTAATCTTGAACCGAGACTGGTACATCAAAGGTAGGCACACACACACACACACACTAATATTTGACAAATAGCAGCATGAAAGGTGTGTGCTGAAAGCACCATTCAGTACTCTACAGCAGTGGATCTCAGCCCTCTGCCTCATTCAGTCTTTATATTCCGCATTCAGTTAGTCCTGAAGTGCTCTCTGCAGCAAGTGATAGCACTCTGGATTTGGGTTTTGGTAGCCTTAGTAAAGATTTCAGACACACACTCGAGTTTTTAACAAAAAGGTTTTACCGATACGGTCGAGTCTGTCCGCTGCCACCGTCTCGAAGGCTCGTCTCATCATGGGATGCTCCTCCAGAACCTCATTGAAGCTGTCCACACTGAGGGAGTACAGGCGGCAGTAGGTGTCTGCCCGGACACTGGCCGTCCTCCTGCCGCGGGTCAGCAGACAGATCTCTGCATCAGGGAGAAACACCAGCAGCTTAGAAAGAGTTATTGCACAGCTCCAGCCAGAAGTTAGCATCAGTTATCAATATTATTTATTGAACTGTATCTTATTAATGTCTACCCTCACCCCAACCCTAAACCTGCCCCTCACAGATATGGAAATGTGGCAATTATTGATTGTGTTGTGATAATATAAATAATTCTCGTTAACTTCCAACTGCAACTGTATCCCTTCTAGACTTTACCATTAGAAAGGAAACTAAAGCACTTAGGTCAGGTCAGGGTGTCCAAACTCTGCATAGATTAGCTCCAGCTTCCAGTAAAACTTGTCTGGAAGTTTGTAGTATACCTTAAAGAGCTGGATCAGCTGCTTCAGGTTTGATTAATTGGGGTTGAAGCTAAAATATGCTGGACACCAGCCCTCCAGGAGTTTGGGCATCCCTGACTTAAAGAGACAGTTGACCAAATAAGAAATGCTGTAAGCACTGCCTCACCCTTCACTCGTCACAAACCTGTCTGAGTTTCTTTCTTCTGTTCAACACAAGGGAAGATTTTGTGAAAAATGTTGGAAACAGGTTGACTTCTGTAGTATTTGTTTTTCCTACTACATTTGTCAACGTTGTGTCCATCATTCTTTAAAATATCTTCAAAAGAAGCAGTATCCTGAGCAGATCTGCCTGAGCTCTTCAGAAACTCACCACCGAAGTAAGAGCCGTCGCTGAGTTTGGTCTCCTTGTTTCCTCGAGTGAGGACGCTGACCCGTCCGTGCTGGATGAAGTACATCTTACGGCCGACGGTTCCCTCGCGGATGATGAAGTCATTGGGCTGAAACACCTCAAACTTCAGCTTGGTGAGCACCGCGGTCACGAAGTTTGGGTCGGCGTTAGCGAACAGAGGCATGTTAGCCACCAAGCTACGGCAGTTGAAGCTCACGATCTCCTGGCAGAATCACACAATATTATTAAGCTGGTTAAAGCTTGAGAAATGCCTCAACAAGATAACACAATAATGCAGAGGATTTCACTAGCAAACTGCTGTTGAGCCAAAACTAGTCATTAATGAAATGTGTTCATTCATTCATTTTCTTTTCGGCTTAGTCTCTTTATTAATCTGGGGGCGCCACAGCGGAATGAACCGCCAACTTATCCAGCATATGTTTCACGCAGCAGATGCCCTTCCAGCTGCAACATCCAGCTGGGAAACATCCATACACACGCACACACTACGGACAATACAGTCCAAACACATGCGCTATAGGGGGATTGGGTGAGCTAGATTGCCCGCAGTGTATGTGTGTAAATGAGTGTGTATGGATGTTTCCCAATGATGGGTTGCAGCTGGATTGGCATCCGCTGTGTAAAACATATTCTGGATAAGTTGGCGGTTCATTCTTCTGTGGTGACCCCTGATTAATAAAGGCACTAAGCCGAAAAGAAAATGAATGAATGAATAAAGGATTCATATGTTGTCCTGTGTGCACACTGTCATGTTCAACACATGTTATTTATCAATTCTTGTTTATTTATTCTGTATATTTACACAGCCTTATGCTTACACAACCACAACATGATCTAAAGCGCAGAGATTGAGAAGCAAACTGACCTCCTTTAAGGGCTCGCTCAGCTCTCCCAGAATGTTATCCTCATCAAACATCTTGCCTTGGTATCGATGCTCATAATACTCGTGGATTTTCTGCCTGACGTCTGCTGGAAGCTTGTGGAACGACATGTACTGCTCCACCTGCTTATACTGGACCACACACACACACACACACACACACACAGCGTTAGTTAGTCTGACTCTTCTTCAGTAAACATTTACAGATCATGCATGACAGATATTACTAATTTTAACCAGCACTCATCAGCACATGAAAATACTATAAGTTGTTGTAAATACTCTAAAATTGTATATCGATTCTATTGTAAAAGTACTTGAAGTGATCTGTTGTGGTGATTCCACAGTTGCTATGGTAACACAAAAATTATGGTAATTGATCTGTTGTGGTGATTCTACAGTTGCTATGGTAACACAACAATTATGGTAATTGATCTGTTGTGGTGATTCTACAGTTGCTATGGTAACACAACAATTATGGTAATTGATCTGTTGTGGGGATTCTACAGTTGCTATGGTAACACAACAATTATGGTAATTGATCTGTTGTGGTGATTCTACAGTTGCTATGGTAACACAACAATTATGGTAATTGATCTGTTGTGGGGATTCTACAGTTGCTATGGTAACACAACAATTATGGTAATTGATCTGTTGTGGTGATTCTACAGTTGCTATGGTAACACAACAACTATAGTTGGTAACACAACAATTATGGTATTTAATCTGTTGTGGTGATTCCACAGTTGCTATGGTAACACAACAATAATTGTAATTGATCTGTTGTGGTGGAATTAATTTGAAAATGATGTGAGGGCACTTTACAGTCCTACGTTCCTTTTTGATCCTGAAGACCACAAGCAGGGTTCACAGATGAGCGGGTTAAACAACAACAACAACAACAACAACATCATCTACAGGTGAGTGTGCTTGAACAAAAGACAATGACAGATATCCCAGCATGCAGCTGTGCACCTATACTGTCTAATGATGTATGTGTTGCAGCTGACGATGAAGAATAAAGGTTTTGCAAACTTAAAATGACATTTTTTTCAGATGTTAGTTTCAGTGTTAGTCTTTAGGATATCTTAGCATCTCCACAACATCTAAATATAAACCTGATCTGCAGTTCGCAGTTTGTCTCTTCCACCTAAATCATTGACTGTTTCTGTCGTCTCCTCATACTTCAGTTTCTCATCAAATCTCCTGACCAATCAAAGGCTCACTAGTGTCTGACATGCCCCGCCCCCTTCTTCTTATTGGCTGTTCATCTGATGCGCTTGAGCACAACTACTTTTACTGGCAGAGCGGGGAGAAAAACAACATGCCATTGTCTGTCTTTAAAGAGGCAGAACTACTCAATGTCTCTCCCTGTTTCTGTTGAGATTACATCAAACATTATAAATGCTATTTCAGAGCACTTTAATCAGTCCTGCACATGGCTGTGTGGTGTTTTACCTTCTCCTGGTACTGTCTGCGAGAGGAGTCGAGTGACTGGATGAGCGCTGTGGCGTGGCCGATGAACATGGCGTAACACGTGGCTCCTACGATCATGCTGAGCATCGTGAGCCACACGTCCGTCATCCCTTCTGGAGCCTGAGCGCCGTACCCGATGCACAGCATGTGGCTCATGGCCTTGAAGAGCGCGTACGAGTACTGGACACCCCACGTGTCATTCTGAAACACAACAGATTCACTGAAAAGAGTATCAACAGAGGGTGGAGCCAGCTCCAAGTGGGTGGGACTTAAGCTCCAAGTGGGCTGTACAAATCTGGAGTTTTTATTTATTTATGTCTTATTTGTGTTTTATGAGTGTCTGCACCTATATCAACTTTAAACTCAACCTCACAGCAGCCTGCTGTGCTTTACTAATGTCTACTCCACCTACACTAACTCTAAACCCCGCCCACTTATGGTGCAAGTCCCTCCCACTTGGAGTTCTCCAGGCTGCAGTGATGCCTACTTTATTGGTCATAACACCTCATATCAGTGCTGCATTCTGATTGGCTGATGGTCACTCCCAGGTGTTTGGTTAATGTCAGCTAAAGTAGTTCTGGCAGGTTTAGAGCACATCACAGCTCCAGATCACTCCGCTGAATGATTAGAGTTATTTCACAGCTACAACAGTCAGAAAACACATCAGAACACAACAGAAGGAGGAGATGTGGAGGAGATGTGGAGGACACTGGACTGGTAAAGTCTAGATCAGATATGCGGCCGGCCGGAAGTGCGATTATGCTCATTAATATAGCAGCAGTTTTTATGACACTGTATGACAATAATTATATTTTACAGTACTGTGACGGCTGGGTTTAGGGTTGGGGTGGGGGTAGACGTAAATAAAATACAGTAAAAAGGAAATTTAATACATAATAGAAATAATTCTAATTAACTTCCGGCTTCAAACGTATCCGATCTAGCAACAACCCACTAGACTGACTGACCAATGATGGGGTGTGGGCGAGACTATCAGACTGACTGACCAATGATGTAGGTGTGGAGCGGGACTATCAAACTGACTGACCAATAATGGGGTGTGGGCGGGACTAACAGACTGACTGACCAATGATGTGGGTGTGGGCGGGACTATCAGACTGACTGACCAATGATATGGATGTGGGCGGGACTATCAAACTGACTTACCAATAATGGGGTGTGGGCGGGACTATCAGACTGACTGACCAATGATGTTGGTGTGGAGCGGGACTATCAGACTGACTGACCAATGATGTGGGTGTGGGCGGGACTATCAAACTGACTGACCAATAATGGGGTGTGGGCGGGACTATCAGACTGACTGACCAATGATGTTGGTGTGGAGCGGGACTATCAGACTGACTCACCAATGATGTGGGTGTGGGCGGGACAAACAGACTGACTGACCAATGATGTGGGTGTGGGCGGGACTATCAAACTGACTGACCAATAATGGGGTGTGGGTGGGACTATCAGACTGACTGACCAATGATGTGGGTGTGGGTGGGACTATCAGACTGACTGACCAATGATGGGGGTGTGGGGCGGGACTATTAGACTGACCAATGATGGGGGAGTGGGTGTGGGGGCGGGACTATCAGACACCCATATTAGAGTAATGCGTGTGTGTTAATGTAAGTGTGTGTTTGTTAAACAGAGTGAGTGTTAGAGTGAATTAGCATGTGAGTGTGTGTTGGAGAGTGTATTACTGTGTCAGCGTGTGTGTGTGTGTGTGTTCAGAGAGTGAGTGAGCTGCTCTATGTTTATCTCTGCTCTCCTCAGGTCTGTCATGATGGAGGAGACAGAAATAGCTCAGCTCTCATCCGCCGCACTCTGGGGAACCAACCAGAGCATCTGCTGCCCGGCAACCATCACCATGGTCACCGCGGAGGAAACCCTGCTGCCGTGAGTCAGCGATTCAGTGTGTGTGTGAGCGGGAGAGTGTATATGTGAGTGTGTGCAAGTGTGTTTGAGTCGGAGTGTGTCATTAAGTGTGTGTTTGTGTGTCCTGTTTTTAATTAGAGCTATATTTTTAATGTTGCCTCAATATTCCGACAAGACAAGCAGGTGCATGCAGCAGACACACACACACACACACACACACACAGTTTCATTAGCCTCATTCACGTCATGGCAGAATCACCATAATAACAGGTCTCTGCGTATCTGCAAACTGACTTTATAAACTCCTGAACATCACTGAAGAAAAGACACACACACACACACAGACACAGACACACACACACACACACACACACACACACACAGACACAGACACACACACACACACACACACACACACACACACACACACACACACACACAGACACAGACACACACACACACACACACACACACACAGACACAGACACACACACAAACACACACACACACACACACACACACACACACAGACACAGACACACACAGACACAGACACAGACACACACACACACACACACAGTTTCATTAGCCTCATTCACGTCATGGCAGAATCACCATAATAACAGGTCTCTGCGTATCTGCAAACTGACTTTATAAACTCCTGAACATCACTGAAGAAAAGACACACACACACACACAGACACAGACACACACACACACACACACACACACACACACACACAGACACAGACACACACACACACACACACACAAACACACACACACACACACACACACACACACAGACACAGACACACACACACACACACACACACACACAAACACACACAAACACACACACACACACACACACAGACACAGACACACACACACACACAAACACACACACACACACACACACACACACACACACAGACACAGACACACACAGACACAGACACAGACACACACACACACACACACACACACACACACACACACACACACACACAGACACACACACACACACACACACACACAGACACAGACACACACAGACACAGACACAGACACAGACACACACACACACACACACACACACACACACAGACACAGACACACACACACACACACACACACACAAACACACACAAACACACACACACACACACACACAGACACAGACACACACACAAACACACACACACACACACACACACACACACACACACACACACAGACACAAACACAGACACACACACAGACACACACACACACACACACACACACACACACACACACACACAGACACACACACACACACACACACACACAGACACAGACACACACAGACACAGACACAGACACACACACACACACACACAGACACACAGACACACACAGACACAGACACAGACACAGACACACACACACACACAGATACACAGACACACACACACACACACACACACACACACACACACACACACACACACACACACACACAGTCTCTGCCTTATGGTGCTCCTCTACAGTTCCTCTAACACGTGTAGTATGAAGACTCTGTAGTTTAGGTGTGATTATAGGTCGTCATTTGGCTTCTTGGTTGATTTAACACTGATGTGGACGCTGCAGTGAGGTTTGCTCTGTAATGATCATCTTCCTGTAGAAAGCAGAAGAGTGTCCAAGGACGAACAGCTCAGACTCCTGTCTCAGATTTATGCTAATTCTGTCATGAACAGATCCATTGCACACACACACACACACACACACTCCCTCTCTCTCTCTCATCTGTGTGTGAGACCTGGCTTTGAAAATATCATCTTACTAATTAATTTTGACGTTTACATGATTCAGACCAGACAGTTTTCCAAACATCACCCTAGCTACAGGAACACACACACACACACACACACACACACACACTCACACACATCATCATCATCAGCATTAATCCAGCTCATCTTGAAGTTGAACATGCTGACTTTAAATTGCTCTTTGATATGCAAATAGATTAAATACACAGAGGGAGACAGTCACACTGCTCCACAGGCCTCACACACACACACACACACACACACACACACAGACTGTAATGCCAGGCTAATCTGCTGTTCATGCTGTGATGACAGTGTTTGAGTCACTCATGAAGCTGTGAAACAAACTGAGACTCTCACTCTGATCTGCCTGACACTCCACTGAGCCAATGATGGGGTGTGGGCGGGACTGTTAAACTGACCAATGACGTTGGTGTGGGCGGGACTATCAGACTGACTGACCAATGACGTGGGTGTGGGCGGGACTATTTGACGGACTTAGCAATGATGGGTTGTGGGCGGGACTATCAAATTGACTAACCAATGATGTGGGTGTGGGCAGGGCTATCAGACAGACTGGCCAATGGGAGGGCAGTGTCGGTGACCCGTCTGAAAGCTGGTGTGGGTCAGTGTTTCTCACCACCATGTTGTTCTTGGCCACCCAGCAGTCGTGAGGGAAGTCCTGCAGCATGGGCACCAGGAACTGCAGACAGCCGTCCCAGTGGCACAGCAGCAGCATCATGCCGATCAGATTGACGATCCGCACCATCGCACTCGCCAGGTCATAGGTCATGTGGAAGATCTGACGACACACACACACACACAGACACACACACACACACCTTAGCACTCGTCTGATCAGTTTATAAGGTGTTACGTCTGCTTCATTAAAGCAAATATTAGGTGTGTGTGTGTGTATCACCTCCTCCCACTGGTGTATGTAGCGTATGAGTCTGGACAGACGCAGCAGACGCAGCAGACTCAGGATCTTGGTGAAGCGGACGATACGCAGCGCTCTGGCGGTCCTGTAAACCTGCAGCACACACACACACACACACACACACACACAAACACACACACACACAAACACACACTCTCAAAACTTTTTCTGTTTGTGTCTGTGTGTGTTTTAGGTGTGTGTGTGTATCTCTGTGTGTATATGTGAATCTCTCTCTGTGTGTGTATCTGTGTGTGCGTGTGGTTGTGTGTGTGTGTGTGTGTGTGTGTGTGTTTGTGCACATGTGTATCTGTATCTCTGTATCTGTGTGTATCTGTTTCTGTGTTTGTGTATCTCTGTGGTGTGTGTGTGTGTCTATCTCTGTGTGTGGTTGTGGTGTGTGTGTATTTCTGTATGTGTGTGTGTGTGGTGCGTGTGTGTATTTCTGTATATATGTGTGTGTGTGTATCTCTGTATGTGCGTGTGTGTCTCTGTGGTGTGTATGTGTGGTGCGTGTGTGTATCTATATATATATGTGTGTGTGTGTGTGTGTGTGTATCTCTCTCTGTGGTATGTGTGTGGGTATCTTTGTATGTGTGTATGTGTCTCTGTGGTGTGTGTGTGCTTATGTGTATCTTTGTATGTGGGTGTGTGTGTATGTATCTCTCCCCGTGGTTTGTGTGTGTCTCTGTATGTGCGTGTGTGTCTGTATCTCTCGGTGTGATGTTGTGTGTGTGTGTGTGTGTTTTTATGCTGTGTGTATCTTTGGTGTGTGTGTGTATATGTATCTCTCTTTGTGATGTGTGTGTGTGTGTGTGTTTATGTGTATCTCTGTATGTGTGTGTGTGTGTGTGCACCTCCGAGTCGAGTCCGGCCTCCAGGTCCACCATCAGGAAGATGTAGTCGACGGGGATGGAGGAGACGAAGTCCACCAGGAACCAGCTCTTGAGGTATCGCTGGCGGATGGCGCGGGGGTCCAGCAGGATCTCGGTGCTGTCCTCCTTGACGATGCCGGTGCGGAAGTTCAGCACCAGGTCCACCAGGAAGAGTGTGTCCGACACCACGTTGAAGATGATCCACGACGGAGTGTTCTCATCCTTGAAGAAGGTGATGCCCACCGGCAGGATGATAAGGTTCCCCACCATCAGCAGCAGCATCAGCAGATCCCAGTAAAACCTGCACACACGCACGCACGCACACACACGCGCGCACACACACATCTCTGTTTTTGAGAATTGTGGGGAGATTCCACAGACTTCCATTATTTTTACTGTACACACTGTGTTTTCCTTTCAAGTCAGAGATGTGTGTGTGTGTGTGTGTGTGTGTGTGTCTGAATGAGTGAGAGTGCGCAAGCTGGTGAATGAGTAAGTTTGTGTTTGTGTGTGTATGTGTGAGTGTGTGTGTGTATGTGTGTGCGTGTATGAGTATGTAAGAGAGTGAGTAAGAGAGAGTGTGTGTGTCTGCCTGTCTGAGTGTGTGTCAGATTCAGTGATGTGTGTGTGTGTGTGTGTGTGTGTCTGTGTGTGTGTGTTGATCTCTGTCTCGGTTGTTGAGCTCAATATCATTGATCATGTTTCCAGGAGCTGCATGGAGTGTTAATACAGTAATGCAGAGTCCTGCGGAGCCCGTCAACACACACACACACACACACACATGTATACATACATGAAGACACACATGCACACACAGAGACACACACAGGCACAAAGAGAGACAGACACAGCTACACATACACACACAAAGACAAACAGATGATCACACACACACACAAACAAACACACACAAGCACACACACACACAAAGACAGACACACACTTCACTCACACACATGCTGGTAAAGGTGGTTAATGAGGACTCTCCACAGGTGTCATGTATTTTATAGAGTATAAGCTCTAATGATGAGCCCCTCCCCTAACCCCGCCCCCACACACACCTGTGGACAACCTGTGTGTGGAAAACTGTTCATTATGACTTTAAAGCATTGTGAATCACGAGGACATCAGACATGACCTCATAAACCACCTCAGTGATGTAATACTCTGATCATATACACACACATTCTGTCCTCATTAAACACATAAACCAGCACACACACACAGAGCATGTGGATATGCAAATGAGCGCGGTGAGCCTGTCCGCTGTCAGAAATGAGCTGATCAAATATTCATAATCTGATGAATTATTCATTAAACATTTGCATAATGCATGATTCAATCAGCTGCTGATACAATTACATTAAACTGCAGCGATGAATAGAGGAGTGAGGCCATCACACACACACACACACACACACACACACACACACACACACACCCCCACACACACACGCATTCCCGACCTACTGCTGAAGATTATGAGCAGATTATTACTGATCACACACCTGTACCTGTCTCTCTCTCTCTGTGTGTGTGTAAGAGAGTGAGTAAGAGAGAGTGTGTGTGAGAGTCAGTGACGTATGTATAAGTGTCTGAGTGTGTGTGTGTGTGTGTGTGTGCGCGCCTCAGACCTGTTTAAGTGTCCTAGATTCTGAAGGAAGTTTTGAGCTGCTGGTTGTAGACAGACTGGTAATCAACTCACACACCAAACACACACACACACACACACACACAAACACTGAGAGACTGGAGTGATGATCTGTGGTGTGTGTGTGTGTGTGTGTGTGTGTGTGTGTGTGTGTGTGTGTGTGTGTGTTGACGGGCTCTGCTGGACTCCTGCATTACTGTATTAACACTCCATGCAGCTCCCAGAAACATGATCAATGATATTGAGCTCAACAGTGAAGACGGAGATTAACACACACACACACACACACACGCACACACACACACACACACACACACACACACACACACACACACACACACACACACACACACACACACACACACACACACACACACACACACACACACACACACACACACACAGCTGCTAGTGTTCATCATTCATCTCCCAGCTGTGGCTAATGTGAAGCATCATACAGTAAGTGTGTTAATGACTCAACACACTCTTAAAGGCACAGTACACCCAATAATGAACATCCCCTCATCATTTACACACACTCGAGCGCTTCTACACCTCTATGAGTTTCCTTCTTCAGTTCAACACAAATGAAGATACTCTGAAGAATGCTGGAAAAAACAGACACTGACTTCCATTGTAGGAACATAATTCTACTGTGTGTACTCCAGCATTCTTCAAAATATCTTCCTTTGTGTTCAACAGATGAACTAGAGGAGGAGAAGATGACAGAATGTTCATTATTGAGTGAACTGTCCCTTTAAACGGGGCTATATATATTTGTTTATATGTTTTATTTAAATCCATCATGAAGATAATGTTCTGCTTTATGATATTCAGACGTGATATTAGCATCAGTCATTACTTTGTCTTTATTCTTCCTCCAATTCACTAATAATTAATAACACACATCTGTAAAGTTGCTGCAATATTCATCATCAGTTTCAGCTGAAAGTCTTTCATTCATTCAGTCATTCATTCAGTCATTCATTCACTTACTCTTTTACTCACTCACTCATTCATTTATTTATTCATTCCCGCATTCATTCACTCATTTATTCATTCACTTATTAATTCCTTCATCTATTTATTTACTCATTCATTCACCTATTCATTCACTCCTTCATTCATGTACTTCTTCATACACTTTCTCTTTTACTCCTCATTCTTTCATTTATTCATTCAAACATTCATTCATTCATTCACTTTCTTTTATACTCACTACCTCACTCATTCATTCATTAATTCACTCACTCACTTACTTTTTCATTAATTATTTCATTTATTCACTCATTTATTCATTCCCGCATTCATTCACTCATTCATTCACTTATTCATTCATCTATTAATTTACTCATTCATTTATTCATTCATTTATTCATTAATTCACCCATTCATTCACTCATTTATTCATTTACTCATTCATTCACCAATTCATTCACTCATTCATTCACTTATTCATTCATCTATTAATTTACTCATTCATTTATTCATTCATTTATTCATTAATTCACCCATTCATTCACTCATTTATTCATTTACTCATTCATTCACCTATTCATTCACTCATTCATTCACTTATTCGTTCATCTATTAATTTACTCATTCATTTTACTCATTCATTTATTCACTAATTCACCCATTCATTCACTCATTTATTCATTTACTCATTCATTCACCAATTCATTATTTCACTGATTCATTCATTATTTCATTCATTCATTCATATATTCATTTACTCGTTCATTCACCTATTGATTCTCTCATATATTTATTCACACATATACTTATTCACTCATTAATTTTTCTTCAGCTTTGTCTCTTTATTCATCAGGGGTCACCACAGCGGAATGAACCACCAACTATTCCAGCATATGTTTTACACAGCGGATGCCCTTCCAGCTTTGATATATATGCTTTATATCCTGATATGCTGTTGTTTCATATTCGCTTTTATTTTACTTGCATTCGTTATTTAATGCTGAAAGAAATAACAGACATTGTTTAAATTGTTATTTCACCATCAAAATGCATATTTCATATCATTATCAACTTTTGATATAAAGCTGTGTTTAATTTATTGATTGTTAAAAATGAAATCATTTAAGCGCTATATATATATATTTTTTATTAGTGAAAGTGCCCGCTCACTTTTCACAAGGCCTGTCAAAAATACACTTCTGCCACTATAACCCAAATACACTATTATTGTTGCATTATAATTGTTTATTTTCTGTTATGTATGGATAATTTAAATATATTTATTTTCCCTCCAGTCATTTTCAGTCATCACGTTACATTTTGGTCATTTTCCCTCCAAATGAAATTGATTTGCTGTCTGGCCCGGTTTGGCACAGAATGTATCGGTTCAGCATTAAATCGGTCCAGCACGACAGTGGAAAAGCGGCTTTTGAAGAGACAAACTAGATAAGAAATTCCTTTAAAAAGATATTTTTCCAAGAAAAATATACGAATGATATTTTAGTTTGAGCCCAGTTGTGCGGGTGGAGGATTTTCGCTCAGTGGAAAGTAAGAATTTAATTATCTTCTGTCATATATTTGCATTTTTTATAATATGTCGTCATTTTAAAGATTACGTCTTGCGTCTTATTTTTCCTTGACGTCCACATTTTTCTGCTAATGTGCTTTTACATTTAGATTTGAGCGAAATATTAAATTTAAAAAGGAAACAAAATATTTTGTAATGTTTCCCCTTAATAGTGTAGCTTTGACAGAGAGCATCAGTGTTTCTTGACATGATTGGATGAAGGGGGCGGGAAGGGGCGGGGCAGTGCTGGATTTGTGGTTAACTCGGTTTTAAATCCTGCAGGCGCCTCCGCTCACTGTGAGGTGGATAATGAACACCTCTGCAGTTGTAAACACTTGACTGAATGAACATAATTCATAATTAATGATCATGACTGACACACTCTGCATCACCGGCCGCGGGAAACACCGGCAGCTCCACACATCACACATGATCACCTGATCATGATCATCTAATCACTATCCTGATCACCCTAGCAACCAGCAATCAACAGCTTAACAACTGCTCAGCAATTCCATTGCAACCGCCTAAAGCAGAGGATAAATCCCCATCCAGTGTGTGTGTGTGCGTGTGTGTGTGTAGAGGAGTGTGTGTAGACAGCAGCACATCAGGAGTCTCCAGACTGCAGCTATTTTTAGTGTAAAGGTTTTATTGGATTCCTGGGGGCCGGGCAGGATGGCTGGGGTCTGTCTGCAAACAATCACCTGCTCAAGAGAGTGTGTGTGTGTGTGTGTGTGTGTGTGTGTGTGTGTGTGTGTGTGTGAGAGAGAGAGAGAGAGACCCATAAAAAGTACTGCAACAAAACATCTGGAGTTCTTGAAAGTGTGTGTGTGTGTGTGTGTGTGTGTGTGTGTGTGTGTGTGTGTGTGTGTGTGTGTGTGTGTGTGTATGTGTGTATGTGTGTGTGTGTGTGTCTGACACATCTACACCACCTGACACTAGTCTTGCTGCCTCTCCCAGTTGTAGGAACACAGATAATATCTGCTCTTCTAGTTGCTGATCTGGTGTCAGAAGTGTCTCTATGAAAGGTGAAGGCCTCTAGATTTTGCTGATTTGAGCTCAATAAATCTGATCATGTCTTGATGTTGACTGATTTGATGAGGACAGTGCGCTCTGACTCTGCTCAGACTAAAGTGTCATCACTGAACAGAAATAATGTCCAGTATAGAATATAAAGTCCTGCTGCAGTGGAGACAGAATGAAGATTGTGTCTGACTCCATCATGAGCTTGGAGGACTGCATCCATACATCTCTGACATGAGGAATCCACCTTCTGACACTTTCACACATCATCAACTAGAAGACCAGATATTATCTGCTGCTCTTACAGCTGATCCACCACAACACTGCTGTCAGGGAGTGTGTATTTGGTCAAGTAAAAAATGAAAATCTGTAATCTAAGGGTTCAAAAAAATCAAAATGCAGAGAAAATAATATGTTTATCATATGTACAGTAGGAGAGTTAATGCTGTAATGGAACATGATCCTTCAATAATATACTACTGATTTTAGGCAAGAAAGGAAACAGTATTGTGACTCTGACACTCTAATGATGCCTGTTCCTGCACACAGCCGTGCAGCTAGAGACTGGATTTGATATTAATGAGTAAAAATGTTTAATGAATGTTAAAAGCTGGAGTAATAAAAACCATTATTATTATTATTATTATTACTATTATTATTATTATTATTATACTAATATTATTACTATTATTATTATTATCAATATTAATATTATTACTATTGTTATTATTATTATTACTGTTATTATTATTATTATTACTACTATTATTACTATTACTATTTTAAATATTATTATTATTACTATTATCACTATTATTCTTATTACTATTATTAATATTATTACTATTATTATTAGTAGTCCTATTATTATTATTACTTTTATTACTATTAATATTATTACTATTATTATTATAATGACAAATTTTATTATTATAATTACTGATTTTATTAATATTATTACTATTATTAATAATAATATTACTGTTATTATAAATATTATTACTATTATTATTAAGATTATTATTATTACGATTATTATTTCTTTTAAATAATAATTATTATTATCTTCTGGCTTTAGCTGCAGTGATGCACTACTGTTGAGATGTTTTTGCTCTGTTGAGAGGTTTCTACTTTTACTCGTCGAGACCGCTTTACAGACATTTAATGTTATTTTGATTTTAAAAAAAACTTTAAAAAGGCGACGCAAAGGTTTGAGTCTCGGCTGGTTTGAGTCTCAGCAGGGTCAGTTGGTGTTTCTGTGTGGAGTTTGCATGTTCTCCCCGTGTTGGCGTGGGTTTCCTCCGGGTGCTCCGGTTTCCCCCACAGTCCAAACACATGCGCTATAGGGGGATTGGGTAGGCTAAATTGTCCGTTGTGAATGAGTGTGTATGGATCTCTCCCAGAGATGGGTTGCAGCTGGAAGGGCATCCGCTGTGTAAAACATGTAAGTTGGCGGTTCATTCTGCTGTGGTGAGCCCAGATTAATAAAGAGACTAAGCCGACAAGAAAATTGAATGAGTAAACGAAGAAACTTAAAAGACATGATTCCTCTGTGAACACTAATGCTGCATATTGAATCCCTGTGCTGCTTCTAAACAGTAGAAACTCCACAGTGTAAACGACACATCTTTAAAAATACCCAACATTTGAGCCAGTAGCCCAGCATTTAGAGTAGATTTAAAAAATAAAGCGCATCACATTTTTCCACAAAAGCAAGATTTAACACTATAATGATGATGAATGTGCTCTGATGGTGACTCCTGAAGGATCCGGAGAGTCTGACTGCAGTGATGAAGCTGAACTGGACAGAAACCTGCATGTTCGGCTGCTGTAATGAGCTTTTATGACTCATTTCAGCGACATGAAAGAGTCCAAACTTATGAACAAAGTATTATGAGTAGAGAGTTATCACGTGTGTGTGTGTGTGTGTGTGTGTGTACCTGAAGTCGCTGTACGGGTGTATGATCCAGGAACCGGCGGATTTGAGCCTCTCCTGCTCCAGCGCCACCGCCTTGTGGCTGCCGAACATGCGGAGCGAGAACTTGTTGACTCCGGGCTGCAGCATCGCGCCGAACTGCCGCTGGATGAAGGTGGACTGGTTGGAGAAGCTGTAATCCTCCCCGTCCAGTCCCGGTCCAGCCTCCGGACTCCCGGCCGCCGTGGTGGTGGTGGTCTCGGGTCCGGCGGCGGCCACCACGACCATCCCGGTGCCGGTGGAGGAGGAGGTGGAGGCCAAAGCGGCCCGAGACGCGGCGAAGCCCACGGAACGCTGCACGGTCGGTGGCGCGGAGCCGCCGTGAGGCAACGACAATGGCAGAGGGGTGGTCGGGGTCCCGGCAGCGGTGCCCGGGCGGAACGGGCCGCTGTCACGCGTGGAGCTCAGGATGGAGAGGCGGCGGCGCCCGGGCAGCGGATCCCCGCGATCGCCCTCCAGAGACGCCTGCGAGAGCCGGTACCCGGGGGACGGCAGGCTGCTCTTGCTGCGCCGTTTAGAGTCGCCATTGCGGGCGGGCCGAGGGTCCCCGGTGCCCGCTGTGCCACCATCCATGCCAGTTCTAGTGAGCGGCGAGAGCGCGCACGCACACACTCACTCTTTCACTCTCTCACACACACAAACTCACACACACACTCACACACTGACCTGTTGTCACACTTCTGTCAGATAAACGCTAGTCAGTTCTGTCATTACGCTGAAAATGAGCTCGCGGTCGGTTTGACCTCAGCGCCGGTGAAACGCGCGTCCTCCACCCTGCCGCGCGGCTGCTCTCGGTCGGCTCGAACGCCCTTGAGTAGCGCGCGGCGGATTCGCCCTTGACGCGCCGTCCGTCATTTCTGCGCGCTTCTCCTCGCGCGTGTCCTTGAGGCCCAGCGACTCCGACGCGCTCCGACACCGTCCAGCATCTCCGCGATCCGCGCACTCTCTCCGGTGTTCACGGAGACCTCTCGCGCTTATGTAAAGGAGCGACACAGATACAGGACATCCAGCTGTCAATCAGCGCGCAGCTTCATCACCTTGCTTTTCCTCAGCAACAGATTGCTCCGGGGCGGCGGTGTGTCCGGGGCGCGTCGCGGCGCGCGTTCCTCAGCTCCACTTGTTGATCGCAGATTCCGGGTCCGCGTGACGCGAAGGACGAACGCGCGATCAAATAAATATGAAATCGGCGAGTGAGCGCGTGACAGTCTGTTGCCATGGCAGCAGCATCAGCATCCTCTTCCTCATCGCTGTCAGCCGCGTGCCCGTACTCGCTCACGGTCACAGGTATGAGCGCGCGTCATCGGCGCGTCACCGTGACGAGTAAAAGGCGGGAGAAGAGAGAGACGGGGAGAGAGGGACTGAGACAGACGGAGGGAGAGAAAGAGTGTGTGTGTGTGTGTGTGTGTGTGTGTGTGTGTGTGTGTGTGTGTGTGTGTGTGTTAGTGAGAGAGAGAGACGGATGTTAGTCACTGATGTCTGTTTCTCTGACACTGAGCAGATGAGGAAAATAAAGAGGTTCAGGATCATGATGAGAAGCAGACACACACACACACACACACACACACACACACACGCTCGTGTTCAGCTCCACACACATGACTTCAGTCTCTGATACAGCTTTAAATAAATCAAGAGCCGTGTGTTCCTCTGGCAGACATGTGCACACAGTCCCTCTTCAGTCAGAAGGCTTCACTCAGTGAACATCTCCGCATGTGTCCTCCACAACACCCCTCAGCTGTCTGAGACATTACAGCATGATGCCCGTATCACTGCTGCTGCTGCGGGGTGGAGTGCTGGATCTGCTCCTGAAGCACACGCTCAGCCTCAATCATCATTCAGTCATTCTCCTTCAGCTTAGTCCCTTTATTTATAAGGTGTCGCCACCATGGAATGAACCACCAACAATTCTAGTATATGTTTTACGCAGTGGATGCCCTTCCAGCCACAACCCAACACAGGGAAACACCCATACACACACCTTAGTTGATCAGGTCCCCTATAGCGCATGTGTTTGGACTGTGGGGGAAACCGGAGCACCCGGAGGAAACCCACACCAACACGAGGAGAACATGCAAACTCCACACAGAAACACACACTGACCCAGCCGAGACTCAAACCAGAGACCTTCTTGCTGTGAGGCCGTGCGAGACCGCTGAGACACCATGTTGCCCCTCGAGTATCATCAAGTCTCGTCTTCATATTGTTGTTCGCTCTACAGCACGGTCACCTGCTCCGGCAGATCCTATTTTCCTATTAAAACTTTTTTAATTTAAAAGTTCCCAACATTACACTAAATTCAGCAATCATTGAG
>NC_133191.1:59417500-59440000 GCF_049306965.1 Danio rerio
CGGTGATCTACAACACCATGTTATTATTACACCATGTTTACTGCAATACCAGACGATCAGTTCTACAGCTGAGCATAAGCAGAGGAGAGAAACATCCATCATATCTAGAGGAGCGACGGACACCTTTAACTGAAATATCAGGAGAAACAACCCGTTTGAAGACAGTTAAAGAGAGAGGGATCATGCTCTGTGTGTGTGTGTGTGTGTGTGTGTGTGTGTGTGTACTCACCACCCATCCTGACAGCTGCTGACCTTCTGCACACACACTGACTGATTCTCTCACTCAGGCTTTTTATCCTCTCTCTCTCCCTCTCTCCCTCAGTGTCTCTCGTCCCTCAGCCTCATTGAGGTCAGTGTTTGTTTGCTCATCTTCCCTGAAGCTAAAAATGACCATCTAGACTTTGACCGTACTAAAGATATCCACAAACCAGCTCATTCAACACCGCACAAGCCCACCAGAGTCAACGCAAACATCATCTCCATCACACGTGGCTGATTGTAGAATCGAGGGCACATTTGAATGTCCGACAGAAACCTGTTACCTTCAAAAATAAAAACTTTAACACATCTAAAATCTCGATAAATGATGTCTGTGTTGATATTAAGAGACGTTTTCTTCAGGAACTATTAAAAACTTGCACTACACCTGATTTTTACTCTGTTACTGTCAATTCTATTACTGTCAACTCTGTTACCGCCAAGTTAGTTCTCTTCAACTATTTTACCATTAACTCTTATTTCATTGACTCTAATATTGTCGACTCTGTTATCGTCAGCTTCATCAATTTTTACCGGCAACTCTGCTACCGTTGGCTCTGATACTATTGGTTCTGCTACGGTCGACACTAATAGCGCCGACTTTGTTACTGCCGATTCTGCTACTGCTGACTTTTAACATCAACTTTATTACCATAGACTTGGTTACGTCAACTTGGTTAACATTAACTTTCATATTGTCAACTCTCATATTGTTAACTCTGTTACCATCAACTCTCATATCGTCGACTCTGCTACTGTCGACTCTCATATCATCAACTCTGCTACCGTCGACCTAGTTAACTTTGACTCTGTTAATGTTGACTCTCATATCGTCGACTGTTACCGTTGACTGTTATCATTAAGTCTGTTACCGTCAGCTCTGTTATTGTCGACTTTTACCGACAACTGATACAGTTAACTCTGCTACCGTTGGCTCTGACACTATAGGTTCTGCTAATGTTGACTCTAATATCACCACCTTTGTAACTGCCGACTCTGCTAATACTGACTTTTAACATTAACTTTGTTACCGTAGACTTTGTTACAGTCGACTCGATTAATGTCAACTTGGTTAACATCAACTTTCATATCATCAACTCTCATATCGTCGACTCTCATATCGCCAACTGTACTACCGTCGACCTTGTTAACTTTGACTCTGTTAGCGTCGACTCTCATATCGTTGACTGTTATCGTTGACTTTGTTATAATCAAGTCTGTTACCGTCAGCTCTGTTATCGCGACTTTTTACAGTTAACTCTGCTACCGTCGACTCTAATATCGCTGACTTTGTTACTGCTAACTCTGCTACTGCTGACTTTTAACGCCAACTTTGTTACCATAGACGTTGTTACAGTCAGTTTGGTTACTGTCGACTCAGTTGACATTGACTCTCATCATGTCGACGCTGTTACCGTCGACTCTCTTATCGTCAACTGTTACAGTCAACTCTGCTATCGACGGCTTTACTCATATCTTTACTCTGTTATTGTCGACCCTGTTAACTTCAACTCTGTTTTTGCCGACTCTGCTATTGTTGACTTTTAACACAAGCTTTGTTTTCCGGAGACTTTGTTACAGTCAACTTTGTCACTGTTGAATCTGATTCCATCGTCTCGGTTAACGTCAACTTGGTTAACATCAACTTTCGTATCGTTGACTCTCATATGCTCAACTCTAATATTGTTAATTCTGTTACTGTCACCTCTTATATCGTTGACTCTGTTACCGTCGACTTTTTTATATTGTCGACTGTTACCGTCGACTCCGATACTGTCAGATCTAATACTGTTGACTCTCATACCATCGACTCATATCGTCGACTGTTACCGTTGACTCTGATACTGTCAACTCTGCTACTGTCGGCTCTAATACTGTCAACTACCATATCGTAGACTTTGTTTCTGCCGACTCTGCTACTGTTGACTTTTAGAGTTGACTTTGTTACCCTCGACTCTAATACCTTCAACTCTGCTACTATCGACTTTCATATCGTAGACTTTGTAACTGCCGACTCTGCTACTGTTGACCTTTAACATCAACTTTATTACCATCAACTCGTTTACAGTCGACTCGGTTAACGTCAACTCTCATATCGATGACTCTTATATCGTCAACTCTCATATCATCGACTCTCATATTGTTGACTCTGCTATCGTCAACTCTGGTACAGACTCTGATATTGTTAATAATAAGTTAAACAACTATCTGTAACAGAATCTCCATCACATTTAAGCATTTTGCATATTTTACGTCAATAATAGATTCGGTTTTCTGTACATTATACATTTGTTGTGCATCAGTTCAAGTTGATAGAAAATGAAGAGGAAATTCTGTAAATATACACACAATGTGCAGTCTCCCTCAACCTAATGATTTATTTATTGACTGATTTATTTTCTTTATTTTATTTTAGTCATTTTGTAACTGCTGCTTCTTTTAAGGTTTGATTATATTGTTATTAATTATTAATAATAATAGCTTTATTTATGAAGTGCCTTTAAAGTTACTTTCCCAAACGCTTCGCATACAAATAGACACACATAACATACAGCATTCATAATTAATAAGAGAGAACAGATAATAGACAGGTGAACAGGTAAGACAGGTGCATTAAATGCAATGCTGAACAGTGATGTTTTAACATTTAAAAATAGCCAGATTGATATTCAGGGCTTCTTGTGTGTGGTGATCTTGAAAGGTTTAAAAGGCATGTCTAGAAGAACCACACCGTTGACTTTCATGATATGCAGCAGAGACGTTTCTCAGGGTATCTTCTTCTGAAGAGTTCTGCATGGACTCTGACTGTCTTTATCTCCAGCAGGCGTTTCCGCAGAGCCGCAGTGACTAACAGCTCTAGTAAATCACTAACTAGTGCACAAACAAACCTTTGGGCTGAAAGAATCGGAGAAGAGACGCTCACATACTCACTGAAATCATGAAACAACACTCTACTCATGAGCCTTCACATTCACTCTCTCAGACAGAGCTGAAGATGAACACACACACACACACACACACACACACACACACACACACACACACACACACACACACACTCTCTCGCTCTCTCTCTGCTGAATCAGTGTTTATGAGTCAATCACAATAGATGTGCTGAGATTTACCTCTGAACTCTGAAATGTGAAAGAGGAACTGAGCAAGAGTGTATATTCCAAAACATAAAACAAACATACACACACACACACACACACACACACACACACACACACAAAACACTTGACTGATGTTAAGAGAGAGACGGACGTGTGTCTTACCTGAGCGAGTGTGTAGAAGATCTTCAGTCTGAGCTCAAGACAAGTGAAGACACACTGATCAACTGCAGCACCACCTGCTGGACTGAGGACACACACACACACACACACACACACACACACACACACACACACACACAGAGGAGAAAAACAGAAACACACAGAGACACATCTCACTCATATAAAGGAACACGCACACACACTATTACACATTTTACTAATACAAAAACGCACACACACACAAACACACACAAGCACACACACACACACACACACACACACTTGAAATAATAGAGTGTTGTTGTGAGTGTTTGATCAGTTGATTTATTGTGTTGTCATGAAACAGCAGCTGATAATCCACATTCAGAACTCCTGAACAAGCACAGCCGCGGGGTCGACTGACGACTGATTGATTGATTGATTGATTGATTGATGATTGACTGATGGATCAGTGCTGGTGTGTGAGTGTGCTGAAGGTGATTCTCGGTGGACACTCGGGCTGCAGGATCAGTGTGTATTTAGTGCTCAGCTCTTCTGTGGACGAAACCGTCAGCTTGAAGGTCCTCAGAATCTACAACACACACACACACACACACACACACACACACACACACACACACACACACACACACACACGTGTCAGTAAAGTCATGTGATTTGGTTTGAACAGATAATGTTTGTGCAGATGTGTGATTGTGTAAATGTGTTTGTGTGCAGATAGTTGTGCATGTGTATGTATATTGATCTGTGTTTGTGTGTGTGTCGACCCAGCCTATAGGTTGTGAGTGTGTGCACAGGTATGGAAGGTAACTCCTGCCAATTTCAAATAAATTAAATTAATGCTGTAAATGAAAATGAAGAGCAGATGAACACTTCCATTCACTAAAGATCTGCCGACATTACTAATCAGATGATTTTATTTAGATGTTCACTGTGACAACACCTCGTCCCCGTCAAACCCATAAATAAAATGAAGCTGCAGATTTAACATTTGATTACCTCTGCATTTCTGCATCAAGACTGCCGATATTAAAATGAAAAGCCAAACTGCAAACTAAAATGCAAACACAATATTCACAAAGCCTGTTGTTAAAATTGCAAATTCAATTAGATCCAGTTTATTTGGTAAAACAAAGCAAGTCTCATATAATATCTCTGCTAAAAGTCAGAAAATACAAACTGCATTGTGCATTAATCAGATGAACATTTTCACATTAGTCAATAATATTACTGTAATTAATTTAAAAACTAAATAAGTATAGAATTACACACATTTACTCAAGTAAATAAACAGAATTAATGACGGGCTAAACATCTGCCGAAAATCTGCGCGCACAGATTCTGTGTGGCCTACCCTGACCTGTGTTCTGCTGAATCTGAGTTTCACCATCTGAATTTCAGGCTTTGAGTTTTAAGATATTGAATTTGATGTTCTGAATCTCTTCATCTAGAAAATCTAAAACTGTATTTTTACAAACCCGATATCTGCAGTCTGAATTCAGAACACAAAAAATCTGAAGTTTGAGAATGCATCTATAAAACAAATTCAGCCTGGAAAAATTCAGTTGTCCTAAATTTCAGATGTTCAATATTCAAGTTATGAAATTCAAATTCAAACCATTTTTAACAGCATATAAATATTCAGATTTATTAAATTACAATTCAGATTAACCCAACTCGATGTCAGATTGTTTTGGCATGTTATTAGCTCCATAGTGTTCATTTTAATTCACAATGTTTATTTGATGTATTTAAAATAGGCTGTAGTCACCTTCCATACACACTCAGCTGCCGCTTGCTGGGACGAGGATATTAAACAGCATTTGGTGTACTTGTGAGCGCAATGGGATTCTGAGCGATCGCCTGGGCATGGAGCTCGGTTAAGCTGCGTTGACCGTCCCATTTTGGCGCCGCCTCTTCGTTTACTCGATATCGTTAATCTCATTGTTCTGGTCAAATAAATGTTATTCTGCTGATGATGGCTGCGTCTGGGCCTCCTTTTTGTTGCAGCATAACAGCCGGCTGTAACAGTGTTCCTCAGTGTGTGTGTGTGTGTGTGCTGATCAGTGTGTGTGTGTGTGTGCTGATCAGTGTGTGTGTGTGTGTGCTGATCAGTGTGTGTGTTGTCTCACGTGCATGAGCAGCAGCTGCATCTCGTTCTCTGCTATCCTGCGTCCCACACACTGCCTGGAGCCGAAGCCGAACGCCAGCGAGCGGAAGCCTCCTGCAGACCCGGCGTCTGCGTCTGCGCTCCAGCGGCTGGGGTCGAAACACTCCGGCCTGGAGAACACCTCAGCGGAACGACCCAGGGGATACAGACACACCTGCACCAGCGTCTAAACACACACACACACTCAGGTTTAAGAGGGTGTGTGTGTGTGCGTTTGTGCAGAGGTGCATGTTTGCAAACATGTGTGTGTGTGTGTGTGTAGATGTGTGTGTGTGTTTCTCACCCCTGCCGGCACGTGGTAGTTCTGCAGGACGATGTCTCTGACTGGATACCTCTGAACGGTGATTCCCACAGGATACAACCTGAACACAGCAGACACACACACACACACTGTTCACTAGGATTTAATGACAATTTAGTTTAGTCCAGTTCAGTGTTTGTGTGTATCATCAATGTGTGTGTGTGTGTGGTCAGTGTTACCTCAGTGTCTCCTTGATGGTCCCCTTCAGCAGCGGCGCCCCCTGCAGGGCCTTCAGAGGGTCTCCAGACGCCTGCTGCCATGACGACAGAACCTGCGCGCGCACACACTCCTGCACATCAGGGTTACGCGCCAGCTCAAAGAGAGCGAATTGCAGCGGCACGGCCGTCTGACACACACACACACACACACACACACACACACACACACACACACACACACACGGGCAAACACATGGGTCATATGATCACTTTTAAAGGCAACTTGAAAAACAAAGATGCACACAAACACACGTTGAAGTGATTGTGGTTTGCTATTGGTGGATCTCATGTGAGTGAGCGCTTGACTCCGCCCTCAGGCCAGTAAACACCAATCAGAGGCGAGGTGTGTTAAGAGAGGGAGGGGTTTTAATTCAAGATACTGAAACATGATAATGTTCAACACACACAGAATAAACACTGAAACTCTGAGAGTGTGTGTGTGTGTGTGTGTGTGTGTGTGTGTGTGTGTGTGTGTGTACCGTGTCAACTCCGCCGGCCATCAGCTCAGTGATGTTGGCTCTGATCAGCTCTAATGATAACTGTCCCGCCTCCATCAGCTTTCCCAGAACCCCCGGGAAGCTGCAGTCTGGAGCAGCAGACGGCCTCGCCTGCAGACGCTGATAGCTACGCTGGATACGCTGCTCCGCTGACAACACACACACACACTCGTGAACACACACTCATGAACATAACTCATACTTAAAAACACACTCATGAACATGCACTCGTGAAACACACACACACACACACACACACACGGTTTCATACTCTTTTTCTCCCACTCTCCCACATACACACACAATCATCTCTCACACTCTTACA
This sequence comes from Danio rerio, assembly GCF_049306965.1. NCBI lineage: Eukaryota > Metazoa > Chordata > Actinopteri > Cypriniformes > Danionidae > Danio > Danio rerio. The sequence goes on from NC_133191.1 coordinate 59,424,542, forward strand.
CACACACACACACTAACATCTCCCATGCTTGCTCTCACACACACACACACACACACACACACACACACACACACACACACACACACACACACACACATATTAGCTGTTGAGGTCTGGGAGCACACTTGTAGGCAGTAAAACAAAAACACACACACACACACACACACACACTGACCGTGGCTGAAGATGTCGTCCCATGCAGTGGCGTGTGTTGTCCACAGGGAGGCGCGCAGCCGCAGCAGCAGGCGGGGGGGCAGGTACAGCAGCGGGGGGGTCGTGGCCAGCATTCGCTCCACAGCCGAAATGAAGCGCTCTGATTCGTCAGACGGGCACGAGGAGAACAGGCCAATCCGCTCGCCGTACAGAACGTGACAGCTCGCTGCACAGACCAATCACAGCTGCTCTTACTGATCGCATCATCAGCGGAGGGAAACACTCCTAATATTTAATTTAATTGATTTAATTATCTGACGATCACACGGCAAACATTATTTAAATATATGACAGTCATCAGTCTTCTCTGGCCCCGCCTCTGTTACAATCCACTGCATTACATTCAGCTCCGCCTCTGATATGTAGAGCCACGCCCACATCTCAACATCCAATCAGCAACTGACAAAGTCCCGCCCTGCAGTTTCAGTAACAGCCCTTCTCTATTAACGAGGAATTAGAAGAGGCTGACCTTCCAATGCGAAGCGGAAGAGGTCAGGACTGGGGTCAAGGGTCAGTGTGTGCTGCCCCGCCTTCTCGAACCCGTCCGCCTGAACGCGGCGCCGCAGCGAACGGCAGAAATCCTGCGCCACTTCATCCAGCAGCGGGAGAAAGCGGTGGACAGACGAGGACACCATCACCTCACGGTTCAGCAGCAGACGGTCAGCACGCCACTCCGTCCCGTTCCTACACACACACACACACACACACACACACACACACACACACACACATTTGAGCCATATAACACACAAAAATGTACACACAAACTGACATACATCTACACTTACACACACAGCAGTATCCGGATGCAGACTAGCATATGTGAGCTGACACTGCATGTCTCAGAGATGCAGCGTCACACACACACACTCAAGGGAGCGAGTGATGTCACTGTGAGGGGCGGGGTTAGGTGTGCGCATTAAAAGCACTACATCCACATATTTACGCACACACTCAAACCCACACACACACTAATGCATAATCACAAACACACACATACTTTGATGTATGTGCACACACACGCTTATACACACTCATGGTACAGTGACTTTAAGTGTGTACACACACACACACACACTCATGGTACAGTGACTTTGAGAGTGTACACACACACACACACACACACACACACTTATACACACTCATGGTACTTACACACACACACACACACACACACACACACATACACGCACACACACTTATACACACTCATTGTACAGTGACTTTAAGAGTGTACACATACACACACACACACTTTTACACACTCATGGTACAGTGACTTTAAGAGTGTACACATACACACACACACACTTTTACACACTCATGGTACAGTGACTTTAGAAATGTACACACACACACACACACACACACACACGCGCACACAGACTGACTTGAGGAAGACTCCTTTGCTGTGTCTGCGTGTCTCTCGGTGTGTGGCCCAGGGTTGCAGGGTCATGCGGCGCGGGTGAAGACCCTCCGAGCGGAACAGCTCACCGGTGTCCATGGGCAGCATGATGTTCACACTGCTCTGAGAGCCCAGGTGCTCTCTGAAACACACACACATGAATGAAGACTTGCTCCTCTTCAACAATAAGGTTCAAGTTGCAGAGCTCGGTTGTAACGAGTGCTTATTTGAGTTACTGTTGCCTTTCTATCAGCTGGAACCAGTCTGACCATTCTCCTCTGACCTCTGACCTCATCAACAAGGCATTTGCGCCCACAGAACTGCCGCTCACTGGATATTTCCTCTTTGTCGGAGCATTCTCTGTAAACCCTAGAGATGGTTGTGCGTGAAAATCCCAGTAGATCAGCAGTTTCTGAAATACTCAGAGCAGCCCGTCTGGCAGCAACAACCATGCCACGTTCAAAGTCTCTTAAATCCCCTTTCTTCTGCATTCTGATGCTCACTTTGACCTGCAGCAGATCCTCTTGACCATGTCTACATGCCGACATGCAGTGAGCTGCTGCCCTGTGATTGGCTGATTAGACAGGTGTACCTAATAAAGTGGCCGGTGAGTCTATGTAGAGTGTATACCTGTATATGTGTAGTGTGTGTACCTGTATATGTGTAGTGTGTGTACCTGTATAAGTGTAGTGTGTGTACCTGTATATGTGTAGTGTGTGTACCTGTATATGTGTAGTGTGTGTACCTGTATATGTGTAGTGTGTGTACCTGTATATGTGTAGTGTGTGTACCTGTATATGTGTAGTGTGTGTACCTGTATAAGTGTAGTGTGTGTACCTGTATATGTGTAGTGTGTGTACCTGTATAAGTGTAGTGTGTGTACCTGTATATGTGTAGTGTGTGTACCTGTATATGTGTAGTGTGTGTACCTGTATAAGTGTAGTGTGTGTACCTGTATATGTGTAGTGTGTGTACCTGTATATGTGTAGTGTGTGTACCTGTATATGGGCCCGAGGCGTCTGAAGGACTCCTCCATGTGTTTGTGCATGCGGCTGAAGCGTCCGTCCCTCCAGAAGCGCAGCAGGTTCATCCAGCCGTTGCTGCCGGTGTCCGGGATCTCCTGGAAGAGTCGAGCGGCTCCAGCGGATCTGGAGCTTTGGTGAAGCGGACGCACACACACAGATGCACGCACACACAGATGCGGACGCGCACACACAGACCCAGCGCAGGAGGAGAACATGCTGCCGATGCTGATCTCACACACACTACACTGAGAACTGGAGAACAGCAGAGTATCCTGAGCGTCTGTCCTCCTGCTGACACACACACACACACACACACACACACACACACACACACACACACACACATATATACATATATACACACACACTAACACACAGAGGAGTTATTGCTGTAGAGGAGCACAGGTCAAGAGAAAACACACACAGAAACATAACACACACACACACACACACACACACACACTCACACAAGACAGCACAGATTAAAACAACACACACGATTGAGCACAGGTCCAATAGGAAAGAAACACACATGCACACACACATTTGTTTCAGTGAGTTGTGGGGACATTCCATAAGTTTTCATTGTTCCTTGCCCGATGCACACCTGACCCAGCCCTCACAGGGAACTGTGCAGCTTTACTCTTGAAAAAACACTCGCTCTGTGAGATTTAGAAGCTTTTGGAGAAATGAGGACGTCAGCAATGTCCTCATTATTCACCACCGTCTGTCTGTTGTGTTCTGCTGTGATGTCTGACTGTTGTAGCTGTGAAATAACTCAGCGGAGTGATATGGAGCTGTAAAAACCTGCCGGAACTACTGTCTAACTACCTGTGCCTTTATATGACAATAACCAAACATCTGAGAATGGCCATCAGCCAATCAGAATCAAGCATTCGACAGACCTGCGGTGTAAGGGTGAAATAAAGTTCATCATCCTTTAGTGAAATAAATTTATGTCCAAAGGAATCGGTTCACAGGCCAGCCGAGAGACATAGTCCCTCCAGATCTTGTCCTTTCAGTCATGACCCAATATGTAAATCTATCACGTAACAGCTGATACTAATATAAACAAAACTGACCCTGGAAATCAAGACAAAAATCAATGACCATCACTAGATTTCTACATTCTACAGAGAAAAACACAAACTTACGTCTGTATTTCACTTTTATTGTTTTGATACCTGAAAACCTCTTTAGTGTTTGACAGGCATTAACACAAAGACAGAACTTAAACAAAACTCAATAACAAAAATCAATTAAGAAACACACAGAACACGATTAAATAAAATAATAAATACAATAAAATTTAAACAAAACAAAAATGAGATCAGAGTTTCCTGACGTCTGTGTCAAAAATATGAGGTATGAAATAGAAAGAGTTCAAGCTGGCGGCTCTGTGTATTGCGTGTTCGGTCAGTGTTTTGGAGAGTTTACGTGACTCTGCAGAGCTCAGTATCGCCTCCGCTGGCTGCTCTGTGTATCGCGTGTTGGGTCAGTGTTTTGGAGAGTTTACGTGACTCTGCAGAGCTCAGTATCGCCTCCGCTGGCTGCTCTGTGTATTGCGTACTCGGTCAGTGTTTCGGAGAGTTTACGTGACTCTGCAGAGCTCAGTATCGCCTCTGCTGGCCGCTCTGTGTATTGCGTGTTCGGTCAGTGTTTTGGAGAGTTTACGTGACTCTGCAGAGCTCAGTATCGCCTCCGCTGGCTGCTCTGTGTATCGCGTGTTGGGTCAGTGTTTTGGAGAGTTTACGTGACTCTGCAGAGCTCAGTATCGCCTCCGCTGGCTGCTCTGTGTATTGCGTGTTGGATCACTGTTTCGGAGAGTTTACGTGACTCTGCAGAGCTCATTATCGCCTCCGCTGGCCGCTCTGTGTATTGCGTGTTCGGTCAGTGTTTTGGAGAGTTTACGTGACTCTGCAGAGCTCAGTATCGCCTCCGCTGGCTGCTCTGTGTATCGCGTGTTCGGTCAGTGTTTTGGAGAGTTTACGTGACTCTGCAGAGCTCAGTATCGCCTCCGCTGGCTGCTCTGTGTATTGCGTGTTCGGTCAGTGTTTTGGAGAGTTTACGTGACTCTGCAGAGCTCAGTATCGCCTCCGCTGGCTGCTCTGTGTATTGCGTGTTCGGTCAGTGTTTTGGAGAGTTTACGTGACTCTGCAGAGCTCAGTATCGCCTCCGCTGGCCGCTCTGTGTATTGCATGTGTCGTGTGGTGTTCAGTCTGTGTTTCTGAGAGTTTACATGACTCTGCACGGCTCTTCATTGGTTGTTTTGTCCGCTCTGCTGTGTTTGCTGCCGGTGAACATCGGTCCACTGAATTTGAGGCCCTGAAAGGCTCTGATCAAATTGAAACCATCGTCTTTCTCAGGTGCGTCGGGGCGAACCATCCTGGCCAGATCTCCAGACAGAAACACCTTCCCACCCACGGCACGTAGCTGCGCAGAGTCCTTGGCATTCTGGACACACAGAAAAGACAAATGAGCGAGAGTTTTAACATGTTTGCAGCACAATAATCATATTTAGCAGACACTTCTATCCTTCTACCCTCGGCAGCTTCATATGAAGTGTGTTGACTGGTGTTTAAACAAGCTAATTTTCCTTTGTATAGTTATTCTTGCTTTTATTGAACATCAAAAATATAAACTGGCCAGAGGATTCCGGGGAAAAGCAGGATCATTTATTAAGATTAGATATTTGATCTCGCTTATATGAATAACATTTGGTCCTCCTCAAGCATCTTGTGTGTAGCACTAGTGTCCTCCACATCTCCTCCTCCTCCCCCTGTTGTGTTCTGCTGTGATTCTGACTGTTGTAGCTGTCTAATAATCATTCAGTGGAGTGATATGCAGCTGTAAAAACCTGCTGGAACTACTTTAGCTGTGCCTTTATCTGACAATAAACACCTAACAGTGACCATCAGCCAATCAGAATCAACCCTTCTTCAATGAGCAGGAGCATTTAAAGAGACAGAAGTTAATGATAAACAGAGAGACGCTGAGCTGATATGGTGATATACAGTGTGTGAATCAGTGTTTGTAACGTGAATGACCTCAGCTGTGTGTGTGTTTACCTGGCTCAGCTGGTATTTCCTCCTGAAATGAGCCCTCATCGCAGCTCTCTCTGCGTTCTTCTTAGCGTTCATCGCTTCCCTCAACTTCCTGAAGATGAAATGATAAAGAACATTAGTGAATCAGCTGGTTTGGCTGAAATGTCATCATTAAATACTTGATGACCTGCTGTTGGTCACACTTCATTTTAATGTACGATTCACCACATTAACACACCTTTAACTGAGACTATACGCACAAAAACTCTCATTAATTGTTAGTAAAGCAGCAGTTGGGTTCAGGTATGTGACTGAATTAGGGATGTAGAATGAGACCATACTTTATTAGTGCTAAACAGTTAATTTCATAATAATAATAATAATAATAAGCAGGTAAAAAGTGTTACCTCACAGTACAACACCTCAAAGATTGAGTTTAAACAAGTGTCATATCCACTATAATAATCAACATATCAGACTCTTGATAGCTGCTGAACTCCTGATGATGTTGAATGTGGCCTAAAGTAGCTACATGCAAATGATGAGGGCGGGGCCTTTGAGTCACGCAACAGTCTGCTTTGTATTCTGATGGGTCTTTGTCCAATGTGGTTTACACTTGTGTGATATACATGAGAATGAGGAAACAGTGGTGTCTGAGGATGAGGCCATTTCCATACACTATAACCTCTGATTACTCCACTGCAGGCCTTGGCACACTTAGATGTTCTTCACAGGTCTCCTTTAAGGATGTTTAGATGCGAGTCTGTAAAACACGGTGTTGGACATGATGTTCTGTGACGTCAGCCTCACCTCTCTTTCTGCAGCTCAGCCTCATAGGATCGCAGCACACGTGGGTCCTGCACGCGGGTGACCTTTGACCTCTGACCCTGTGATCTGCTGGCCTGCTGCTTGTCGCCGCTCACACAGCACTGGAGCGTCTTCATGGGCGCCAGGAGAGACCTCTTCACCACAGACTCCATGAGGACTTGGAGAACGGCCTTACACTCAGATCTGGATCAGCAGTGTGTGTGTGTAAGCATGAGAGAGTGTGTGTGTGAGAGAGTCTGGACAGATCATGATTTATAGATGAGGAGGTTTAACAGGTCTCACACACTCGCATCTGCAAGGACAAGGACACACAAACACCATCAGTCAAATATACACAAAACACACACACACACACACACACACACACCATACGTCATATATATACACACACCATCAGTTACACACACACATACACACACACAGACACACACACACACACACACACACACACACACACACACACACACACGAGTTGTATACACTCACCGGCCACTTTATTAGGTACACCTGTCCAACTGCTTCTTAACTCACATTTCTAATCAGCCAATCACAGGGCAGCAGCTCACTGCATTTCGGCATGTAGACATGGTCAAGAGGATCTGCTGCAGGTCAAAGTGAGCATCAGAATGGGGAAGAAAGGGGATTTAAGAGACTTTGACCGTGGCATGGTTGTTGCTGCCAGACGGGCTGCTCTGAGTATTTCAGAAACTGCTGATCTACTGGGATTTTCACGCACAACCATCTCTAGGGTTTACAGAGAACGCTCCGACAAAGAGGAAATATCCAGTGAGCGGCAGTTCTGTGGGCGCAAATGCCTTGTTGATGAGGCCAGAGGTCAGAGGAGAATGGCCAGACTGGTTCCAGCTGATAGAAAGGCAACAGTAACTCAAATAAGCACTCGCTACAACCGAGCTCTGCATTCGGATGCTCGGCTCACAATTTGGCCTCAACAACATGAAAGCATGGATCATCCTGCCTTGTATCAGCGGTTCAGGCTGGTGGTGGTGGTGTAATGGTGTGGGGGAGATTTTCTTTGGGTCCATTAGTACCAATTGAGCATCAACGCCACAGCCTACCTGAGTATTGCTGCTGACCATGTCCATCCCTTTATGAGCACAGTGTCTCCATCTTCTGATGGCTACTTCCAGCAGGATAACGCAGCATGTCATAAAGCTCAATCATCTCAGACTGCTTTCTTGAACATGACGATGAGTTCACTGCACTCAAATGGCCTCCACAGTCACCAGAGCTCAATCCAATAGAGCAGCTTTGTTTTGAAGGCAAAAGGGGTCCAACCTGGTACTAGTAAGTTGTACCTAATAAAGTGGCCGGTGAGTGTATATATAAATATACATGCACACACATCCTGCGCTGTGATTGGTCAATTCAGAGCTTTGAACAAATATTAGAATAAATGCACCTAATAGATAAATCTGCTGTTGTTTCAGGAACTCACTTTATTTGAACACATTTTGCATGTTTAAATCTTGAGTAAAAATTCCTATGATTGAAGAATGAGCAGGGTCAGACACATCGTCTGCAGACATTTCTGTGCAGAATTTAGTTAAAGATCTGCAGATTTATGCGTAATGATATTGAGAGTATCTTGAAGAGTGCTCATTCTGCCCCGTCTGAGTTTACTAACTAAAACTCAGCACATGGAATTAAATGACTAACTTTAACTTGTATTAACAATGCCAATCCAGTTAGATGGTGCACACAGTCTCTCATTTAATATACATTTACTAAGAGACTGAAGAAACACACAAGCTGTACTGAACATGAATCAAATGAACATTTGCATTATATAAAATATAGAATAAACACACATTTACACAAGTAAACAAATACTCTAACAACCAAATGAATGGGCTGAAAGATCTGCATAAACCTCAGCTAACAGATGTTGTGTTGGCCTAGATATTGATAAAGCCTAATTAAGTGCAGTTGAAACATTAAACAACAATATATGATTTTATTAAGCCGCTCTCTTTCATTTTGTTGATGTTAGTGCAATAATTAACTGTGCAATAATCAACAACAAAATTACAATAAAATGTAATGTTATAAAAATATATTATTAAATGCTGATGCACAAACGCAGTGAGTCTGCAGAGTTGTGAGTTAAAGATGCAAACAAATCAAACTGTAAAAAGCATCTATATATGTTTACATTAATCAATAACTAGTTCACTCATACTAATACTTTAAAACACTGAGGAAGAATCAGATTTGCTGAATGTTATAGCATGCCAGAGAGGTCAAATATATATATATATATATATACCTGCACACAGAGATGCACTCAGGGTCTGCATCAGTGATGCGTCGCTCTGCAGGCCAATAAAACACTCGCTTGCTGTTTTCAGGATGATCTCTCCTTTTTCTCTGAATATTCGTCTCCTTCAGGACGCTGCTGTTTGCTCCGGCTGTCGTTCTGTGCAGATCTACTGTGTGTGTGAGAGAGAGATTACTACAGTAAAGAGTTTAACAAGGGGAATCTCATTAGACGGCACAGGAGCAGATGCACGTGCAGCTTTCACACACACACACACACACACACACACACACACACACACGCACACGCACACACAAAGTCATAACAAACAGTCATACACACGCAACAAACTCATACAAACACATGCATGGAGTCAAACACACTCATACACACACATGCACTCATACACTTACATGGATACACATGCACTCATGCACACATAACCATGCACACTCCCATACATACACAAGCACACACACACACCCACAGTTGAATGGCTTGTTTTTGTTCTACCTGTAAAATAAATAAAAATAACGGTAGATGATTTCTTACAGTACACAAACAAATGTATAAACACATCGACAGTGCATGAATATTTACTAATGGCTTATTATCTGCCAATTATTCAGATATTAACTGTTTACCAGCACTAAGCATGATCTTATTCTACATCCCTGATCATACCCAACAGCTAAACACAGCTACTAGCTTACTAACCAGCTAATAATCAGCTAATTAGTGGGTTACTGAGCTAAAACTCTCAGTTAGTAGCTTATAAATAGTGCGAACTGTACATTAAAATATAGAGTGACTAAAAAAAGTTTATCCTCATATTTGAAAAACAGATATATATATATATATATATATATATATATATATATATAGATCCAGCACAGAAAAGCTATTTCAACGCTCCAGCTTTCCTGAATGCTGTAATGTAATCCGCACTGATGATGATGATGATCAACAAGCAGACCCACAATAATCAAGATGATTAACAAAAGTGCTGGCAGATGCAGATCCATCTGTGAGTGAGGATAGACAGACGACATCACACACACACACACACACACACACACACACACACACTTGTTCCTATATCTCAGTGAGGACTCTCATATCTGTAATGATGTTTCTACTGTACAAACCCCTGAACTCGCCTCTCACTGGTAACCTTCTGCATTCTTCATCTTCAAAGTCTGCCATTCTGTCTGATTTAGAAGCATGATTACCCATCAAATCCTTACATTTTAGTCATCATGGTAACATAAGTCCCCATTAGTCAGTGCGCAGTCAGGTTTAAGTCCCCACTACGGTATAAAAACAGGTACACTTCACTCACACACACTGGTATAGGTGGTTTATGAGGACTCTCCACAGGCGTATTTTATAGAGCATAAGCTCTGATTTTAAGCTCCTCCCCCTGACCCCACACTCACACACACACACACCTGTGGACAACCTGTGTGTGGAAAACTGTTCATTATGACTTTAAAGCATTGTGAATTACGAGGACATCAGACATGACCTCATAAACCACCTCAGTGATGTAATACTCTGATCATATACATGACGTTACACACATTTCATAAACCAGTACACACACACACACACACACACACACAGGTTTGTTTGTGTGAATTATGGGGACATTCTACATGTTTTGGTGGTTTTTAAACTGTACAAACAGTATCTTCTCTCCCGCTCCTGCATGCCTCACAGGAAACTGCAGTTTAACTGAAAAAAACTCGTTCTGTGTTATTAATGAGCTGTTTGAGGTAAGAGGACATCAGCACTGTCTTCATAACTCACCTTCTGCTGTAACACCTGTGATACTGTGTCCTGATATGTCACACACACTGATGACAGAGGGAACAGACAGGAGAGAACACTGAGTCTGTGGTGTGTGTGTGTGTGTGTGTGTGTGTGTGTGTGTGTGTGTGTGTGTGTGCGTGTAATTAATTGTGTCCTCACCTGTCAGCTCATCAAGGCCTCTTCAGGGTCACTGATAACACACACGACCTTCCTCTCCTCTGTCCAGCGTGTGTGTGTGTGCGTGTGTTCTCTGCTTCAGTGTTTTCTCTGAGTGATTGATCAGGTGTGTGTGCGCCTGTGTGTGTGTACATCTGAGCAGCTTAAAAGATTGAGAGGAGATCAGTGACCACACGTGAACCAGACAGAGAGACAGACACACACACACACATCCACGCAGACAGACAGACAGACAGATGAGGGCTGTTCGGGGTCAAGGTTGAGGTCATGAGGGTCATGGCCGGTGTTAATGTAACGTGAGTTAGAGCTGCAGAGTTTTCAGAGCTGTTCAGTTTGATCGACAGCAGGTCAGAAGCCTGACCAGGTTTACAGCTGGACATTACTCATATGTGGGTCACACTTCACACTCAGCTTCAGTAGTAGATGGATTGACTGACATCAGCTGATGAGGAGCAGTGCCTGTAGAGCGTTCATTACTCACAGTTCAACTCTTACTAATGAATCTCTAAATGCAGACTGGTCAAACAGTCAAAAACACAAGGCTCCGACTGTAAGTTAGAGTCTGTGAACACCTTCGACCTCCATCAGAATCATCAGAACCATCCTTCGCACAGGATGACAATCAGCACCTCCAAGTTCGAGGCACTCCACCGGTAAAGGTGGTTTGCCATCTTCAGGTTGGAGGAAAGTCCTTATTCCAGGTGGAGAAGTTCAAGTATCTCTGGGTTTTGTTCAGGAGTGAGGGAAGGATGGAGCGTGAGATTGACAGGCGGATCATTGCAGCAGTAATGTGGTGGATGTACCGGTCCACTGTGGTGAAGAAGGAGCTGAGCCAAAAGGCAAAGCTCTCGATTTACTGGTCAATCTACGTTCCTCCTCTCACCTGTGCTCATGAGCTTTGGGTCATGATTAAAAGGACAAGAAATCGGATACAAGCATTCGTACTTAGTTTCCTCTGCAGAGTGGCAGAGCGCACTCTTATAGACAGGGTGAGGAGCTCTGACACCCGGGAGGAGCTCAGAGTAGAGCCGCTGCTCCTCCACATCCAGAGAAGTCAGCTGAGGTGACTTAGGCATCTGTTTCAGATGCCTCCTGGATGCCTACCTAGGGAGATGCCCACCTGGAGGAGGCCTCGGGGAAGACCCAGGAAACGCTGGAGGGACTATGTCTCTCGGCTGGCCTGGGAATGCCTCGGGATCCCCCCGGAGGAGCTGGAGGAATTGTTGGGGGAGAGGGAAGTCTGGGGTTCTCTTCTAAGACTGCTCTCGCGACCCGGCCCCGGAAAAGCAGCAGAAGATGAATGAATGAAAAGAATGAGTCTGTGAACACACACACACGGTCGCTGGATTTGACTGTGTGTGTGTGTGTTTGTGTTCAAGTGATGCTGCAGTCTGTGAACACACACTCACTCTGTGAACACTAGCTGAAGGATAAACCCGCTGCTTCCAGAACACTTGTACAGAAATCCTCCAAACACAGACATGCTTCACGCACGCACGCTGCACTCATATGAAGCATGGTTTATTCTAGAACATGTACTGTACACACACTGATATTCATCTCATACAAAACAACAGAAGTCATAAAATAAATACTGAAAACGTTGGAGAACCGTCACATGTGCAATAATATAATCCTATTTTAGTCCATGATGATCCCGAGAGAACCGTAAGGCGTCCCGCCCCTGAAGCTGTCCGTCAAACTCAGGCTGACCAATCCGGTGTGAGGAGCTGTTAGTTCTCCACCAATCAGCAGCGAGCGATCATCAATATTCTCTTCATCATAACTGAGGTCAATACTGGCTGACCCACCTGTCCATGAGTGACCGCAGCAGAGGTCAGAGGTCACCGGCTAATGTCACGGCCTCCACTGAAGTGTTCGGTGTCTCGGAGGAGACTGAAGAAGGGATGCCGGAGCGCAGCGGAGAGAGACAAACGCTGCTCCGGCTCGTACTCCAACAAGCCCTCCAGCAAATCAAAGAACTGATGATGATCCTCCGACTCACACAGCATATACCTCTGAGAGAGAGAGAGAGAGAGAGAGAGAGAGAGAGAGAGAGGATAAATATATAAGTGTCCACACAGAGGAATGCCAATGATGTTGATAGTCTAGCATTAACCCCATTAATAGTTAATAGTGTATTCTCTGTAGTGTCCAGCAGGGGTCAGTCTCAGTGTGCTGCAGTGCATCTGAACACACTGTTGATCTGCTCACAGGAATCAATCTAATCCAGGGGTGACCAAACTCTGTCCTGGAGGGCCGGTGTCCTGCAGAGTTTATTTCCAACCCCAATTAGACACACCTGAAGCAGCTGATCAAGCTCTTCCTATGTGTACTAGAAACTTCCAAGCAGGTGTGTTGAAGAAAGTTGGAGCTAAACTGCAGGACACCGGCCCTCCAGGACCGAGTTTGGGCACCCATGATCTAATCCATCAGTCCATTCAGCAACCACAGTCAGTTCTCCAGCATTCACACACACTGAAGCTAGCAGCGGGGTCCTGCACTTCTGTTCTTCTGACACTTCACCAGCAGGACTGTCAGATCTATCAGCTGATCATTATTCTCCATGGAGTAATCAATAGTCTCCAGGATAGTGTTGATCAGTGTTGAGAGCTGATCATCATCAGTGGTGTCTGAAGCTTTATGTTCTCTACATTCTGCCTGTCTGTCAGTGTTTTATAGCTCTTCATCTGGGTAAATCCTCCTGAGAGTGTGGATATCGCTCCTCTGTGCTGTGGTTCTGCTGTGAACTCTGCTGATATTTAACACTGGCCACCATCTCTACAACTGGATCTTTATATTTATCCTGCTTGGTGTGAACGGGCCTTAAGAGACTCAATGTACAACACACGATTCCTCAGTTCCAGTCACTACATAATAATCAGAAACTAAGAACTCTACTTGAGCAGATTTCAGCAGCTCATCATATATACAGTGGTGTGAACAAGTCTTTCCCTCTTACTGATTTCTTATTTTTTTTGCATGTTTGTCACACTTTAACATTTCAGATCCTTAATATCAGTTAAAGAAAACGCAAGTAAACACATCATGCAGTTTTGAAATGAGGGTTTCTATTATTACATGAAACAGGGCTCGAAATTAACTTTCTTACTTGGTAGCACCGGTGCTCCAGACCTGAAATATTTAGGAGCACCAGAAAAAAATTAGGAGCAGCCACCAAAAATGATTGATATTTGACAAGTTGTATATTGTGTTTGAAAACAACATCAATTGGGACTAACAAAACCCAGAAACAACTATCTAACTAATGCTGTGATGACTTAATATTTGCAATAATTCCAAAATGAATGTTGAATAATTATAAAATATTAATGATGATGATGATGATGATGACAATAATACTAATAATGAATTATATTTCTCATCATCATGCTGCCCTGAATGTGCTTTAATGTAAGTTATCTGCTATATAAAGTCTTACTGTTACTTTATGGAAAATTAATTGATGGTTTGCATCAAACACAAATGAAGCATTGCAGTAAGAAATGTTTATTTTGTACTGTTGTTTTTATATGCACGTCAATTTAATAAATAATATTTCTGCTACAAAACAAACAAAATAATATAATAAATCGTTCAATTCAATGCTGAAAGCTGTAAAGCAGTCATCAGTAATTAAATAGAAAAATAATAAACACCTCAAGAAAGAACGGACAAAAGAAAGGAAGAAAAGTCTCACTTTTAAAAGTTTTGGTTTCGGTTCGTGTCGTTTTAATGCTCAGCCTCGTTACGCGCTGAATTACATCTTTCTGTGTTTGATCACCGGCGCAATACTGTTCTCTGTTATAACCCGCATCAGTTTAAACTCAGTAAAGGCGAGCCTCTTTGGCGATGGTGTTGTAGCAGACATTTGCGCTGTTGCAGCCTGATCTCACGAGGAAAAGTATGAAAATGTTACGAATTGCCGTGAGATTGTGTTGGCTGAACACGCAGTGCATGCAACACATCGAGATTCAGTGTACTTTTCACTCTTCAGCCGCTTGCATTCCCCGCGGTCACAAAAGCTCCCTCCCTGTCATCTGACAGCGGAAGGTCTTGAGTGATTGACGGCTAATATGAACCAATATAGCGGCAGGGAAGAGCAATTTAACACATTCTAAGAAAAAAACCAAAACAGGTCACACTACAACCATTATATGCAGTTGCACGAATGCTCCCAAACATATATTATGAGGTCGCTTAGCTTAAATTTTGGGCGCATATGCAACCAAGATGGTCGCAATTTCGAGCCCTGCTGAAAACAAAATCCAAGCTAATGATTACAGGTCCAACATGACACAATATCACTAGCTGAAATGCTGAATGTCAACACTGCGCTTTAAACACTGCAGCGTTGTCATGATGCTGTTTGTGTCTGTATCCCTGTAATGTGTGTAATATTGCTCTCATGTAAATCATGAAAACTATAGCGTAATCAATGTATTTTGTGACATCATGAAATAAACAGAGCATGATATGAATTACCACACTTCATTTTGTATATATATTTTATTTATCAGTCTATTTTTATTGGTATGCTGCGCAGGTGTATAGCTAGAGCACTTGTGTTCATGCACACTATGAAGTATAGGTGAGAGTGTGTGTTCCCTCACCCTCAGCGGCCTGCAGTTCTCTCTGACGTATCGGCCCGCTGACGTGCTCTCATCCCAGTCC
>NC_133191.1:59445000-59492500 GCF_049306965.1 Danio rerio
TTACTGTATCAGACCTGACCGCATCACAGGGAAAAGCCATGCAACAAACACCATGGATCATGGAAACAAACACATATGAACTGTGCCGTCTCACACAGTCATTGGGTATCAGAGTTTGGCAGGTCTGCCCTGCCTTCAGAAAGCATGTGCTCTTATGAATAATTCAGCAGCAGGCTCTCCTCATAGGATAAGTAAACTCTCCACTATGAATAATAATGAGAAACTGACGCGTCATCACTCCACTAGCGGACACACGCTACACCACTGATGATGATCCGCCCCAATAATGATTTTAAAGCCAGAAGATGAAATGAGCTGACAAAAGCTGAAATTATCCAGTTTTCTCCACAATTAAAGCTGACAGGTGCTGACGCTGTCTTAACACACACACCTCCTCTGTTCATGACTGCTATAGTTGTACTGCAGGCTCTGCGATGTCTAAAAGGACGTCTTTTTCAATGTGTTTGGTGTGAATGTGCCTTCACGCACGTGCATTTTGAGGTCACGACTCAAACATCATCAATGAACAGCTCTTACTTCTTGTTTTCTGGATCTCTCTGGTTGATCTTCTCCAGCACGTTGATCTCCAGTCGGGCTGCTTCTTTATATTTCTCCACATTCTTAATGATCTTTAGAGCGATGCGAGAGCCTCCCCTGTCACACACACACACAACATGAGCACATACACACATATTTGCCCGCATAAACACACACAAACACACAAAGACATGCATGCATAAACACACACACAAACATGAGCACACATACACACATAAACAAACACACAAGCAAAAACACAAACACCAGCACATGCATGCAAACACACATGCATCACATGTGCCAATAAACACATGCATGCACACAGACATAGACAAACACATGCATGCACACCATACACACACCCACAAATGCACATGCACACAGACAAATGCATAGAACCACACAAACACACAATGAACCATCTAGACAATCACCCGACAAAAAGGTAAGTGTGTGTGTCTGTGTGTGTGTGTGTCGCCCCATTCACAGGGGGCTTCAGCGTCAACGCTTCCCATTTGCTTTGAATGGGTGACTTCAGGCGCTGGCGAACTGCATTGTGGATCCGTCAGCGCCGCTTCAGCGGTGTAGCTCACTGCAGAAGTTGGGACTAGCTCAACTTTTCAAGCGCTGACGGAACCAATCAAATCGCTGAATGCAAATACACCAGCTAGACAGTGGCCTCTGTTTCATATAGAGATCATTATAACTGACTGAATTTCATTGGCTGACGCTGCTATGACGATCGCTTCAGCCCCAACTTCAGACACGCCTTCAGTCAAGCGTTGACGCTGAAGCCCCATGTGAATGGGGCGTATGTGTGTGAGACTCACCTCTGATGATCCACACACTCCACCACTTTCCCGAAGGTTCCCTCTCCGAGCGTCTGTGTGATCTCGTCTGCACAGAAAACACAAGCGTCACACAAACACACACAGTAGAACAGCGAATGCCTATTAGTGTGTGTGGTGATGAGAAACACACATCTGTCCTGCAGCACATCACCGGCCCGATAGATCAGATGACCCTCCTCATCGTCTTTAACCGCCCACGCTTTCTGCAGAACACACACACACACACACACACAGAAACATCATCTACAGCTGAACACACACACACACAGATCACGCTTTACAAGCACTCACAGCACAGTGAGGTGCATTTACACACAACACACACAGCGCTCCGCATAAATGAGCACACACACCATTGAACATTGATATCTGAATCCATGTCTCAGTGAATATAGGCAATAATTAGTGTTGAATGTAAACAGGAGAGCTTTACTGAACAGTTCTGTCTATTAAAATAAGAGTTTGATCATCTTCAGGAGTAGAAAGATCAGACAAAATGACAAACTACTACATTCAGCTAAACTATATACAGATTTGAATGTTTCTCTCGATTGCTCCTGTTTATTAAAGTTATATTTTGATCTATAATATTATTTGTGTGTGTAATGTTTGCACTGTGATCTTCCATTGTTTTTCCGTTAGATGAGTTGATCAGTTTTGTCTGGTACAGACTAATCTACTGTCTATCTGTCTATCTCCTGTTTATCAGACTGCACAGATTACACTAGATTAGCATTATTATTATTTCACAGATGAAGCACACAGACATGAGGAGGTGGTTTCTGTGACCCCAGACAGACAGACAGACAGACACAGCAGACACTCCAGAATGAGGTCACACACGCACATACTTACATTCATACGCAGGCACACACACACACGCGCACACAATATAAACATTCTAATAATGTGAAGCTAAAACCACTGTGAAACAATATAATAAATCAAAACGTGTGTCAGAGAACTACTGACGTATGTTTCATATCGAGATCATTATAACTGCTGATCAAAACCAGGACAAGAGCTAAACACTCTGAGCAACAGCATGCAGACTGTTTTACTGCGAGCACATCACTAAAACTGTTCTCTTTTATCATATTTGCTCAATCAGTGTTGGAGAAAATGTTTACACTTAAAATAAACTACTAAACACACACACACACACACACAGTGCATGAAGGATACTCACACACAGGCAGAGGCAGTCCAACACGCTCTTAAACACAGAGAACAACTCTGTCTTACCCATAACCACTGACAAACACACACATTCACACCACAGAGAGAGAGAGAGAGAGAGGGGAGAAAATCTGGAAGAACGGGAGACTGTGTGTGTGTGTGTGTGTGTGTGTGTGTGTGTCTGTAAGAGAGAGATGAGACTCAGGCTAATTTTAAACGCTCCTGAAGGCCCCTGGGGAAATCCTGAGACCCCAATCGAAGAGTCTGAAGTGCCAAGACCAAGAGATCTCATTACACACACACACATCCCTGAACCCCAACACACAGACTAACACACACAACACTGAACCCCCAAACACAAACACGCACAAGCATGCACGTACGCACACACACCTGAACCCCAGCACACAAACGACCCTGAAACTCAACACACAAACAAACATAAAAACAGATTCAAACACACACAAAACTGAACATCCACACACACATAACACTGGACCCCAACAAACACACACACAGAGACACACACACACACACAACCCTGATCTTCAACCCACAAACATACAAACAAAGTACACACAAACAAAACTGAACCATAATACACAAAAGAAAACACATATAAACACACACACAACCCTGAAGCCCCCCCCCCACACACACACACAGAATAATGCATCCCTACACTCAAACAAACACATATACATGCAAAAACACACACAAAACAGAACCCAAACATGCAAATGCAAACATACACACATAAATAAACGCGCACACACACAAAACTGAATCCCAACACACAAACATTTATAAACGCATGTAAACACACGCACACACACACACACAGCAGAAAGCACAGACAGTAATAATCCCTCATTTTAGAGTGTGTATTCAGCCATTAATCACTATAATGTAACACAGACATTCTGAACTCTGGATGAACATGAAGTCCTGCTGATAATAACTGCTGGCCTACACTGACTGTAAGGTCTGCTCACGGACATAACCTGAGATTAAACAAACCACCAGCTCAATACAGACAGAAACTATTACATCTACATGCTCATCAAACTAAAAAACTATTTAATATAATAATTATTTACAGGCTTATTTAAATAAGATGATTAGTGCAACTATAGTGGTTTATCTTAATTGTTTTAATGTCAAATTCTATATTTATTTTCCACATTTGACCTTTAAAAGCAGCAAAACTGAGCATCTTTAATTAGACTGGATGAACACAGAATGAGTTAAAGTGATAATTCATCTAAAAACCATACACTGCACATGTTCCCAGCTCTTTCACAGCACAAAGGGATTGTGTATATTGTGTATTAATATAAATATTTAGACGTTGTGACATACAGTCTTCTGTGCGTCTAAGGCTGCACGTACACTGCATGGTTCAAGTGACTCAATTCAGATTTTTTTCTGCCATGTGGCACAGACCCGATTCGCTCATGTGCATGTAAGCAGCATTTTTTTTTTTTAATCACATGGATTTTTCCCCCTTAAATCAGGCCTTGTTTATAAGTGGAAATTTATCCAATATGAATCAAGTCTGTGTCCTCGTGTCTGCAGTGTAGGCAGGTAGATCAGATTTTGACTTGTCAATGCGAGTCGCGAGTCATTAAAAACCATAGCGAATGACGTCAACACTGACGCTTTATTTCAGAACAGACTTCAGCCCAAGGACTAAAAAATGCTTTAATATTGTCATATAGCACAAGTATTTAAGCATGTTAACGAGACAGACAGAGCAATATGTAACCAATATAAACTAATATAAAACTGTGGCATACGACACATGCCTACTGGTTTAAAAAGGTCTAGATTAAAAGAAGACAGCCAAACGAGAACTATTCTGTCATAATCTACAATAAAACAGCTTGTCAAAGAGATTTTTTTTAAATGAAACCCTGCAAAGAGATTAAATACAGGAATGGAGAAAGGGCGCTCTTTTATTATCGGCTGTCAGTCAGCGCCCGCTCTTTTTTTCCTGGTCATTGCACCTCTGCCATGTGCTGTGTGAATGCAGACAATCAGATATGAGTCACTTTTAAAAGATGATGTAAGCAGGTCAGCAAAAAACATCAAATACAGTCACAAAATCAGAATTGACCATCAAGATCTGCAGTGTAGATGCAGCCTATGTGTGGTGATTGATGCATGGAGGTTTACATGATATATCTGAACATTCGAGTGTATAAAATGGTACAGTTCACCAAAACTGACTTTTCAAACTCTGAAAGCCGACTGGATTCATTCAGCCTGCTGTAAATATGCAGTCAAACATGATCAGAACAGAAGCATCAGTGTGTTAAGAGGAATAGTTCACACAAAAATGAAGATTTACTCACCATTTACTCTCCATACCCTTCTGACTTCACTTTATCTGGCTCATGTGATGCTGAAAGTCCAGAAAAGGAACCCAAAACACTGTAAAAACATTCCACGTGTCTTCAGCTGTAATCATATGAAGCTCACTTTGGCGCACCAAAAACACAACACACAACTCTGTCCACCACTGTCTTTGGCGTCAGGAAAGAGTGTTTACTCAGGGCAGTACAACACTTGTGTTACGTTGCTGACTCCAATACTAATAATAATAACCTTTATTTTATATAGCACCTTTAAAAGTAGTATGCCAAAGCACTTTACGTGCATATAAAAGTAAAACACCGTGTCCCAACAACACGAGATGACACCAAGATCCCAGCAGCATGCAATCTGGCTGTGAATGTGTCTCCTACTTTAGTGCTCACTGATGGACATTTACTCGCGGAGAGCTGTTTCAGCACATTGACACACATTCTAACAAGCACAGAGTCACTTCAGAGAGTTATTTAAGCAAGCTGGAAAGGCTAAATATTATTGCAAAAGCAAAAAAAGCACAATTTTCATAAATGTGTTGAAGTGTAGAGGTTGTACAGGATGACTCAATGATATATAGAGTATTGGAGCATCCCTAATACATGCATAAAAACTAGAGAGAAAAAAAGCAAGGCCAAGACCATATAAACAGAAACATTTGGCATCATATTTCCCATAATGGCTACCCTACAAAGGTTTTAAGTGATTTAAAAGCACATTCTGCATTTGTAATATCAGAGGGCAGAGAATATTTCATGTTATGTGCCAATGAGGAGAATGGCCGATCCCACACAGATATTAACCTGCGTTGACTGAACAGACAAAAGACCAGCATCAGACAAGCATCATAAAACATATTGAGGTGTGTAAAAAAATTAAAAGGTCATAAAAATATTGCAGTGGCAGGCCAATCAAGTCTTTTAAGTATACTATTTGAAAAATCCACTCTAAAACTGCTAGCAAGCCAGGGCAATTCTTCAAAAACAGGGCTCACATGCTCCTGTTCAGAATCCTACACTGTAAAATAAATCCTGGTAGCCTGAAATTTTTAAGCTGAATCAAATTAACCTTATAAGTTTATAGAACTTATAATTCAATTCAGCTTTATTTGTATAGCACTTTTACAATGTAGATTGTGTCAAAGCAGCTTCACATAGAACATTATCATAAATTGTAACCATGTCAGTTCAGTTTTCAGTGTTTAAGTTCAGTTCAGCTCAGTTCAGTGTGGTTAATAATCACTACTGAGAGTCCAAACACTGAAGAGCAAATCCATCTATGCACAGCTCTACAGATCCCAAACCATGCAAGCCAGTGGCGACAGCGGAGGAACAAACTTCACCAATTGGCGAAAGTAAAGGATTAAAAAACCAGGAGAGAAGCAGGCTCAGTTGGGCACAACCATTTCTCCTGTGGTCAATAATGTGTTAAACTGACTGCAAACAGCTTGTGTAACTTATAAAATTTACTCAGAACATGACTAACTTAGTTAAATAAGTTAAAATTACCTAAAAAGGACTAACTTGTCGTATTTACAGTGCAGCCACTGAGGGTCGCTTCTGAAGCTGCAGCCTACAAAGCACTAAAAACAAAGGGGTTTAACTTCTGCAGTGTCTCTGAGATGATGTGTTGTGGACATGCAAACATGAGGATTGAATGGGAGTGTCTGTAAACATACATACAGCCCCACAGTAAACACCATTGTTATTGCAATAATAGTACATGTATTATTATTTACAGTAATAGTATATGTGCAGTATTCACATCGCAGTGACATGCATTCACTTTATGTACTAAGCATATGTTTGCTGCATGCACAGTTTCTTTATTCAAATCTGACCAATCAGACGAAGCCTTTAATATCTTCATCTCCGCCTCTTCAGTAGTTGAACCAAGGGCTGGTAGTAAACATGAATGCTGGGAGACGAGAGCGGAGATTCACAACAGCCAGTAAAATCAGAATATCCGCAGAGGTTTTCAGTCATTAGAGTGTTTTAAAGTCTAAATCTTTATACCTTGACATAGTTTTTTAAAGATCTAATTAGATCAGAAAAACATCTATAATCTGTTTATGTTGTAATGATTATTACATAAATGATTGTTTTTAGCAGTGTTTTAAAGTTAGCAATATCATAAGAAATATTATTATTATAACACTCAACAGCAATATCTCAGGCTTTCCCAGTATCCTGCCGCTAAAGTAAACATAGACCCTGACAACATGATGCGTTTCTTAAAGTATTCTTGGAGCTTCATATGATTACAGCTGAACCTCTGAAGACACATGGAGTGTTTGGACTTGTTTTTGGTTCCCTTGCTGTCTATAGCCCAGAACAAATCAGGTCAGCACATGACACTTGTGAGAGCGATTCCAAGCTGAATGTTCATTATTGCGTGAACTAACCCTTTACTGTGTGTCAGTGTGTTTGTGGATGGTTGTGGTACTTACTGATGATATGGACCGGCTCTGGCTGTATGAGCGTGTTCTGGATCGAGTTCTGGTCCTGGTTCTGCGGCGTCTCCGTCTGCGTCCGCTGTCTCTCTCTGTACGGTGATCTCGAGAGCGTGTGTGTCTGAAATATCCGTCTGTGAAGGTGTAGTCTCGGTCAAACTCCTCCCGCTCGTCCCGACAGTAGCGTCTGCTGCTCCTCCTGCGCTCGCCGGATGGCTGCTGGTAGCTGGATCTGTCAGACAGACAGACAGACAGACAGACACACAGACAGACAGACAGACACACAGACAGACACACAGACAGACACACAGACAGACACACAGACACACACACACACACACACACACACACACACACACACACACACACACACACACACACACACACACACACACACACACACACACACACACACACACAATTAACAGATTTCAGTCATGTGACCTGTGCTGAAACCTGGTGAGCAAATTAAAAATAAGCCATAAAGGCAGCTACACTGAGATCTCCATATAATCACAGCACAATCTGCTCATATCAACAGAATAAAACAGAGATCTGATCATAAGCTGTACAGTGTGGGCACTTGCTCTCCATATTCTGCTGTTCTTCAGTCATTTAAACCCCACATGTTCCTGTCAGAGCTGTAAATCAGCCATGTTTACCTTTATCTTGTGGATATTCCTCAGAGATGGATGATGGTGTTATAGTGTATTAGTGTCTGCTTTCATATTTAGTGTTGGCTTCTTTTGCTCAGATTAATATTTACTGGTAGGGAAAATCTATTGGTTGACCTCTGCTGTTTATACTTTGACTTTGCAATTTAATTTATACTTTAAATGCACTTAATCTGCAGATTAGAACAGAACAGTATAAACACTATACAGATGTATGAATTTCACCTCACACCATATAGAGAGTGGACAGAAAATAAATAAAATCATGTACATAAGTTTAATATAAGAACAAAGCAGAGACCTGTTCTGAGGAAGGAAACTTAAACTGAGATCCCACTAAAAGACAAAGAGTTTCCTGACTTAAATGCTGAATGCCCATGACCCAAAGCAGCCAGAACCTTATGACTCTGCGACTAATAAATTCACAGTGCAATATAGCCTGACCATAACAACAGGCAACAGTGAAACAACAAGATAACACATGGTACAAAATAAACACATGTTAATTAATGGGAATTAAAATGACCAACAAAAATTCCATGACTTGGAGAAAATAAATATGAATTTCCCTGACTTTCAATGTCTGGAAGAGACCTTTAAAACTCAATGATACTGCAGAGATTGCATGACCGTGGCAGCATGCTGATTTGTGTTGTGATCTGCTGTTATATAAAGAAAATAAGATGAAATAACCTGCACCCCAGTGTATCTGTCAGGAGTGAGCCGTACCTCCTGGAGCTGCTGTCTCTGTGGCGTCTCTCCCGATGGCGTCTCCTGCTCCGGGATGATATAGAACGGCTGCGACTGCGTGTTCGGCTGCGTCGTCTGCGACGGTGCCGCTCATACCGCATGTGACGGCTCCTGCTCCGGCTGCGGGTCCGCTCCGATGACGGGTACCGCCGAGAGTGAGGCATCTGAACACAACACACACAGACACTCTTGATGTTCTTGCTCTATATATTACAATTATAGATGTAACAGTTTGAAACATGTAAATCACGATTATAGTGACCAGCTATTTATTATTGTTATTATTATTGTTATTAATAAAAATTAATAATGATGCTTTTTATTTGCAATGCGCTTTTCTTAAACCCAAAGCACTACAAAAGAAGATATCAAACCCATATTAAATAATAATAATAATAAAAAGTAAATATAAAAAAAATAGGCCAGTCACAATAATCAATATATGGACTTATCACACATGTGGCCATGACCTCAATCATTTTTGGTGATGCAATATATATCACACACCTATGCATAAACACCAATTCTAGCAACATTTCAGCTGATTGCTCAACATCTCTACTGGAGCTGTAAGTGTCAGAATGGTTTATTAACACTGTAGTATTTACTATAAATTACTATTGTATATCTTTATGTGTGTGTCTGACAGCTGATAATAGATCTGGTAGTAGATATCGCAGCCTCTGTTACTCTTTACCTTGCACTTTTTTTGTAAACATTTATTATTATACATTTGGAAAATTTGCATTTTCACATTCTGATTCTAATGCCGCATTATTAAACTGTTAAAATGACTCCAATTAAATGAAATATTCTTATGAATAAAATATGATGCGTTTCTTTGGCATTAAATAATGAGTGGCAAAAAATAGTCTTAAAATGACATTAATATCGTTTATGACTACATATTTTGGTGCAATATAGAGACAGGCCTACAAATAATAATCTATTCTAATATTAATCTACCACTGTAATCGATTGATTAATGAGATTTTTCTTTGAAGATCTTGTGACTGAATGCAACAGAGCTATAAAAAGTGTATAAAAGCCAATCACAGACACAGTTATAACAATTTTAATAATAAATTGTGGTTTTAATTATAATCACAATCTGAAATGCTGGTACCAGGGTTCATACACATTTTTACCACTAAAATTGAATGACTTTTCCAGGACTTTCAACTGACCTAATGTTTCATGTAATGTCTATGTATATGTGGTAAATAATAAGAAAAGCAATGCACCTTCATTACAGCATATCATAAAACATGCGACAATCTGTTTAGTGTAAATTAATCTTTATTTATGTGTAAAATTTATTCAGATAATGCTCGCACAGCACTAATAATGTCAAAGCACGTGTCTGGCCATGGACAGAAGAAGACAACTGACCCAAATATAAGTATACAGATATTTCCATGACGTTTCCAAAATTTTGTGGGTTTTTCAGGTTTTGTTCCAGGCCTGGAAATGCCTTGTTAACATTACATGACTTTTGTCATGGTTTTTCATGACCATATGAACCCTGTAAAGCTAACCATCAGAAAATGAACCGTGGTTTGTTTACCTTGAAACAGGTTATTGTGACAACACTAAAGCTCTAAATTGTAAAAATATAAATAAATAGATATGATTTTGTAGGGCTGTGCATCTGCATAAAAATTAACTCATGATTTACCCATCCAGATAAAAAACCCCGGAAATACACAGAAATGAAATCAACAATGCTTTCTGGTTTAGTCTATCAGAATTGAAGAGCAGAGATTGAATAATCAGATTTAAAGACAAATATACACAACACAAGCTCAAAAACAAGCCCAACGTTACCACATAATCAATTCTTATGCATTATAGATGATATATTATGCAGATATTATGCATTGATAAAGCACTTCTGTTTTCACATTGATCAATACTTCTGATTGTTTTTTTATATTTTAGCAGGTGCTCTATAGGCATGGGCCAGTATAAGATTCTGACGGTGTGATTATTTTGGATAAAAATATCACAGTAGCATGGTATTGTGATTACTTCTATAAAATATAGTCTTTTTCAATGTCTGGGTAAAAAAACAAAAGCCTTTTCCCCATTTAAACACAATATATTTTATTTTGAGAAACATTTAAAGTATTTTGGAGCAGTAAACATGTCAGATTAAATAATTCAAATCAAACACTGATTTCTGCTGTCAACATTAGTTTCAAAAACACAGATTTCTTTACAATTTAAAACAGCATCTTTGGATATCTTTTCTGCTGGAGATACTGTTGTCCCAAAAACAAAAAACAACAACAAAAAAACATTTTTTTACACACCTACAGAACGATATAGCAGACAATTTTGGCAGTTTTAAAACCTTGACTTTTCCAATACTCTGTACACCTTAAAAACGGTTATTAATTATGAATTCATTCCAAATAGAACAATTCCAGTTAACTGGTGAAATTATACTGCAATGTCAACGTTTTCCAATACCGTGCAGCCTAAAGTTCATATAAATAATTAAATACAGTAAATCTGTTGCTACAAACTTTATAATTCCTGCATGCATGAATGCTTAAAATCTACAGCTTGTTTTCTTTTTTCTTTGCATTCCAGCATAGTTTTACATGAAAAAGTAACAAATCTAGAAACATTATAGATCATGCACAGTTTAGTCTTCCAGGTACTTCTCTGACTAGTCTTACAGGTTAGTCTTCTGATGTTTTTCTCACAACCTTTGAAAGACAGCAGAAACAAAAACAGAGCGGTCAAGAGCCTGATCTTGACTTACAGCTAAACTTAATGAAGCATAAATATATAAAACGTTATACTGCATGTGTGCATATGGGACAAAGATGAGGAGTTTTGAGCATCTAATAATTAAAAAAAGAACCCAGCTTTCACTTTTCCACAACACACTAAATGTGTTGCACTGACTGAAGCCAGCACCTAAGCTTTTCACTCATAGCACACGCGCTGCTGCTGCTGCTGATGTGACAATTAAAGTGATTTGATTTGTGTCTTAATTTGACTTTTCCTGAGCAAAACATAACAACTATTGACTATCATACATTTACCCTGTATTTTCAGAATACATAACAGTAGTTTTATGTCTATAAATCATCTGCTACACATTTAAAGAGCCCATATTATACATGAAATAAGGTCATATCTTGGTTGTAAGGGTCTCCAACAACAGTCTAATATGCATGCAAGGTCAAAAAACACTTTCATGGTCTTATAATCTGCATTTATTTTTATCTAATTATCCCAGCGACTCCTGTATGAATCGTCCAGTGATTCATTTGTTCCCAAACCCCTCCTTAGCGCGGAGCTAATCTGCGCTGATTGGACCGATGACAGTCTGTCGCGATTGGTCGACTGCCTTCAGTCAGAGAGGGAAATGGCCAATAGCTAATCAGCAATTTAAAAAGTAATCACAGTTCATACACGCTCGATAGTGTAGGCGTGGACTTTAGCTGCCACACTATGGCGAGTGGATAGTGCCACGGATAACCGAACGAAAGAGACAGTCGTGTACTCGCCATACCACACACACACAAAAACACACACACCTCCGGATGACAACGCTCCCGCTTCAGCCCGCACCCGCCAGGTTTTAGCCTGAGAACCCGCTCCGTTTTCTGCCCGCCGCGCCCGGTCCCGCTAGAGCGGAGAACACAACCAAATATCACCCAGTATACAGTCCAGACAGCCAAGCTGTCTGTACACACACAGCACAAAGTACACAGAGCTCGTTCGTTCGTTCGCTCTCTCTCTCGCTCTTTCTCTCTCTCTCTCTCTCTCTCTCCCCGCGCCAGATTTCTGCGGCGCGGGAATACATTTCCGAATAAATCGCGGGAGCAGAACTCTAGCACGGAGCTCCATAAACAAACAGCACGCGTCGCGTTTTTAACGTGACTTTGCACGCGATAAGATAATATATCCAGTTAACCTGATACAGTACACGCGGTTACAAGTAACAAATCACAACTAAATACATTTGCAAGCTAGAGTAAACGAGGCAACAACTTTAACCGCACGTACTTACACTTGAGAAATGTAGGAAGAAACCCATCCTGACGTCCATCAGTTACTCTTTACTGATCCTTCCTTTAACAAACTCAGATGAAGTATTCTTTGTAGCATGTAGCTTCCAGAAGTTTCCAACTGCTTGGTTATAATGCTGAGGTTTCATCTTTGGGTAGAGACTCAATATATCCATCTGCAGTGTGACTTCAATCGACCGGCATGTTTGTGTGCGTGTGTTTGTGGGTGTGTGTGTGTGTGTGTGTCTGGGTTACTGCGTCAGAGGGCGGGGCCTCAGGTTTGAAATCTCCCGGGTTTGCGCGTGCACGTGAAAAACTTTGTTTCGTTCGTACGTCATGGCGAAACACCTAATGAGTCGGTATCAAGGCGACTCGTTTGAAGCACTATGATTCGACTCTTTTATAGATGAATCAACAGTTTTAAACACTGTATTCTTACAGATTTAAGCCTTAGCTGGATACTTCACTTCACTTAGAGCTGTGTTACACACTACATGGAGGGGAATTTTCAAAAACCCATAATATGGGCTCTTTAAAAGAAAAATATTTTCTGACATGTTAAAAGTATATTCAAGTAGCACCATTATGGCCCGAAAATACTCATTAATTCCCATCTGAAATCATTCTTTGCTACTATCCTTCAAAACACTAGATTTTACACACAACAACATGTTTTTCATATCACATTTAGTAACACTACAATCAGCTATTTCTAAATAAGTGCAGCTAAAAATGGATGTGACATTTGCAGTAAAAACTCAAAACATAAATTGACAGAGAAAGTACAGTTGAAGTCAGAATTATTAGCCCCCCTGAATTATCAGACCGCTTGTTTATTTTTTCCCCAATGTCTGTTTGACGGAGAGATTTTTTTCAACATTTATACACATCATAGTGTTAATAACTCATCTCTAATAACTGATTTATTTTCTCTTTGTCATGATGACAGTAAATAATATTAGACTAGATATTCTTCAAGACACTTCTATACAGCTTAAAGTGGCATTTAAAGGCTTCACTAGGGTAATTAGGGTAACTAAAACAGGTTAGGGTAATTAGGCAAGTTATTGTATAATGATGGTTTGTTCTGGAGACTATCAAGGAAAAATATAGCCTAAAGGGGCTAATAATATTGACCTTAAAATGTTTTTAAAAAAATTAAAAACTGCTTTTATTCTAGCCGAAATAAAACAAATAAGACTTTTTCCAGAAGAAAAAATATTTTTAGACATAATGTGAACATTTCCTCAATCTGTTCAACATCATTTGGAAAATATATTAAAAAAAGGAAAAAAATCAAAGGGGGCTAGTAACTCTGATTTCAACTCTATATGTTAACATTATATTGAAATTCTGTTTATATTTTCCAGAACAACTGACCACAGAGTTAAAAGACCAGAAATGTCAATCTGTAAACATGTTTTGTATTTTAAATAAGGAAAATAAACATGTGTTATGGATGTGACCAAAAACGTCTGCTAGTTTGTACACAATGTACTTTGTAGAAATTCTGTGAATTCAACGGCACAACCCAAAATAAATAACGCTAGTCAAAAGGATAAGTGTCGGCTGACTATAGAACAAACATGATTAATTTAATTTTATTTTATAATTTTGCATTTATGAGGAAAAAGCTTTGTTATGGATGTGACATCTCTCCGTTATGGATGGGACAGATGTGAAATTGCCACTCATTTGAATTTGGTAAACAAATACAAATCTGTTTAAAAACATTGACAATTACATTTGAGCATTTATAAAGTACTGTTAGACCCTGCTCACACACAATAAACGCAACTTAGAAACGGTTTCGCATGAGATTTGCTCATATACATTAAGCAATGCTGAATAACCTGATTTAATATTTAAAACACTAAAGTAGAAACTTTATATGCTTTCTGTGTACATAAAGTGACTTTTGTTCATGTAATTTGTTCCCAAAAGCACAACTGGACATTTTTTTTACTTATTTACATAAACAAACGCGTATTAGTGCATCAGAATGAAAAAAAAACACATTTAAAGGGCAGAAAAACTTATCTCATCAAATGTTTTCGCTCCCTACACCGTTCTCAGTGTCCCGGCGGTGTTGTTTTGCTAATCATAAATCCTGAATAATTTAATAAACACGGTTTGATAGCGATAAACTGATCAGCAGATGTATAAATATAAATTTAAAGCTGTTAGTCTTTGATTAATTCAATCCACAGGACAAACATATCGATCAGTAATGTAACTGAATGAATCTGAGGTAATTTAAAACCAGTGTGTGTGTGTTTGTGAGGGAAGCGGTTAGCCGGTCGTGCTAACACTATTAGCGGCTCTCAAACACACACAAACAAGCAACCCCGGTCATCTCAACCGGACACTTAATCAATAAACCGACGAGATTTACCGCTTGAGCAGCGACGCCGGTGCGTTTGTCCCACAGAAAATCCGTTCTGCCGTTATTTTACCGCTCCGTAAACCGAACTCAACTCTCGCTCACAACTTCCGGTGACGAGCTCCGAGCGCGCTCCCGCCAATCGCATGTTTAACATTTTTAACTCTCGGTGAAACTGTAAACATATTTTTATTAAACATCAAAATACCTAGATTATATATATTTTTATCTGAATATAAACTAATTAATATTTATATATTCAGAACATAGGCTTGCCCAAATTTAAATATTGATCAGAATATCGGTAAACTGAGAATCAGTCAGAATAACTCGATTGCAGGAGTTTCCTTTAAACTGATAATTATAACCCATGATTGCTCATAAATGCTCATGTCAGAGAAAAAAAAAATTTTCTTGCATAAACATTGATTTACAGCAGATTTTTTTTAAAGTGGAGGATTACGCAAAAAAAAAAAAAAAAAAAAAAAAAAAATATATATATATATATATATATATATATATATATATATTGAATATGTTATATTTGTTTTTAATGTTTAAAATTCACCCATTTTCTTTTCGGCTTAGTCTCTTTAATAATCAGGGGTCGCCACAGTGGAATGAACCATCAACTTATCCATATGTGTATGCTTTACACAGCTGGGAAACATCCACACACTCTTACACTCCAGCCAGTGTAGTTGATCAGTTCTCCTATAGCACATGTGTTTGGACTGTGGGGGAAACCGGAATAATTTCATTTTACTTTAATATTCACTTTTTAGCTGGAAAAAATATCAGTGTTTTACATTTTTTCACCTGAAAATGTCAGTTTATGCAAGAAAAAATGAGTTATATATATATTCATTATGTTACATAGATTATATTTTAATACAGTACATAATAAAACAACAACCAAACATGTAATATTAACATAATCTTTAATCAGAAGACAAAAAACACCCATCCTCATAGAAACTCATTGTGTAAAAAACTCACCAATAATCTAAATAAAGCCAAAGTCTCGCATTTTACACTAAACATCACAACAAACGCCTCATTAACGCAGTTCGTATCATTGATTGGTATTTTCCCGAGTACTGCTGTGAAGCGTACAGATCCTCTGTTTACATTCACTCTGATATCAGTTCACATCTCACTCTCATTAAAGCAAATCATTCACGAGCACATCCCTCATTTCAATAATAATTCAAGAGCAAAAGCAGAAAGAGAAGCTTTAGGGTTTGTGCAAACACACTCGCAGGCCTCATCATGACACTTTATAATGAAAACTGATCCAGATTTGAGTGTTCAGACTCGAAACTGAACTCAAACCACATTTAACAGACGGTTAAAGACCAGACACAGAAAATAAAAAACAATGCACTGTTTATGAAGGCAAAATATATTAACATACTCAAAAATATTGGTGACACTTTAGAATGGAGTTCAATTGCGAGTGGCATGTATTAAGTGTTAATTTATATCGCTTTAATTACTGTTTTCATTAACTAAGATTAATAAATACTGAAATATTGATCATTCATTCATTCGTTTTCTTTTCGGCTTAGTCCCTTTATTAATCAGGGGTCACCACAGTGGAGTGAACTGACTTATTCAGCATATGTTTTACACAGTGGATGCTCTTCCAGCTGCAACCCAGTACTGGGAAACATCCATTCTCACCCATTCACACACATACACTGTGGACAACTTAGTTGATCAGTTCCCCTATAGCGCATGTGTTCAGACTGTGGGGGAAACCGGAGCACCCGGAGGAAACCCACACCAACACGGGGAGAACATGCAAACTCCACACAGAAACACACACTCCCAGCCGGGACTCGAACCAGCGACCTTCTTGCTGTGAGGTGATTGTGCTACCCCCTGCGCCCTTGAAATATTGTTCATTCACTGTAAAAAAATATGTTAATTTACAGATTTCATATTTCATGAAGTTGTTGGAGAACAGATCAAGCCCCAACATGCAATTAAAAAGCATAAATAGGGGTGGGGCAAAGAGGGTGGGACAGAGTAACTCCTCCCCCTTATAAGAATCAGCCAATGTCATTCAGTTCTCTCACAGCTCTGCCAGAGCGCTAATATCTTATATCTAATTTTAAAAGATCAAAGGATTATTATTTATATGAATTAATGGAACTGTATAGTAAAGTGTCACCAACACATCAGAAATCAAACATTGATATGCATTAATGCTGAAGAAGACGGACTGCAGACTCACACACACACACATTCCCAGAGTTCTTAAATAAATAAGAGTGCATAAGAGTGAGAGAGCAGACACACACACACACACACACGCACACGCACACACACACACGTCTCACATCTCGTCCGCATGTGGGAGTTTGTCTGTGTTTGCAGCTATCGCCAGCGGCTGCAGGTCTGTGTGTGTTTGGCTCTCTGTGCTGCCGTTGCTCTGAGCGTGACTGGACTCTCGTACCATCACCGAGTCCTGGATCAGCCGTTCGTCCACCTCCAGGTCTGCTGCTCGCTGCTCTGACGGAGGATCTGGAGGAATCATGGGTTTATGGAGAACCGAGTCGTCCAGCAGCGCAGAGGAAGCAGAGCTCACGTCATTCAGGATGTTTCTGGAGATCACTGCGCACAGAGAAACACTCAACATCAGGGAGCGTCGGAGAACAAGGCCACATCTGGATCAGTGTTCAAACGGTGTTTGTGTAGTAATACACATCTTTATAACTGTGTGTGTGTGTGTGTGTGTGTGATGTTGACCGGCGGCCGGAGCGTAGCTGTCCTGCAGAGACTCTGAGCTGCGGTGGAATGGACTCAAGCTGGGGAAGATCAGCAGAGCCAGAGAGAACAGGAGGATCTGTGGGACACACACACACACACACACACACACACACACACACACACACACACACACACACACACACAGTTACTGCAGCTGTCCAACACACACTCAAAGCTCCTGAAGAGAGACTGAGGCCTTGTTTTAGTTTGAAAATGGCGTTATTGAATGTCCACGCTGGCGTTTCACCGAGTGCTTCTGAAGAGGACAGCTGAAGGATCTCCTGCTGGATCTGATCTGCTGGCCTGTATGTCCTCTACTGTGGACTCTTATTGTGTGTTCTCCTGTTCTGATGGCCATTATTGATGATGAAGCTGATCTTCATCATGTTCTTCACTGATCATGAGAGGAGGTGCTGCTGTTCTGGGCTGTGTTCTGATCTTCATATGCACACAGTGATGATGAGGCTCGTCTACATCTGCAGCTCCTCATCTCTGCAGTGTGTTCAGCTCATATCAGGATGAGAATGGGCCGTTCCTCATCTCCTGTGTTCAGTTTAGTGTGAGGATAGTGCAGCAGTGGAGTCTGCAGGGGGATGATGTGGATCAGCTCATACACTACACCGTGTTTCCTCTAGTGTGTTCTCCTCATCACACTAGTAAAGTCTGAACTGAAGGAGAGGATGCAGGACTCAACTCTGAGCTCTTCATATTAAGGGGAAAAGGCCCAATCAGAGAGGAGAATGTCTGCAGCCCCGCCTCCATGTTCAGATGTCTCCGCCTCCTCCATTCACACTGACACACAGCAACACGGCCTCAGCAGCGGCTCCAGAACGCTCTGTTATCAGCGCTGGAACACTCCGGGTAGTGTGAGGAGGAACCACAGCAGAACTCATGCGCTTTACAACTAACACACATCAGAGTACACTGGGCCTGAAACTCACCATCAGACATGTGCTCGTCTGCGCAGCTTTAGTGGCCGTCTGCTTGATCAGAGCCTGCAGTCTGTGTAGCTGCGCCACCAGAGACCTGCACACACACACACACACGCGTACGCACACACACACACACACACACACACACACACACACACACACACACACACACACACTGTAAAAACTGCCACTTTAAGCATCATGAGTGTATCCTGGTGATCCGCTCACTCACACATTGTGCTTCTCCAGCTGGTTCACAGTTCTCTGCAGCTCCTTATTCTGAGCTGAACATGCAGCCACCCTGAAACACACACACACACACACACACACACACACACACACACACACACACGAGCATTTTCAGGTGTTTGGTTATTGTCAGATAAAAGCACAGCTAAAGTAG
This sequence comes from Danio rerio, assembly GCF_049306965.1. Lineage (NCBI taxonomy): Eukaryota > Metazoa > Chordata > Actinopteri > Cypriniformes > Danionidae > Danio > Danio rerio. The sequence goes on from NC_133191.1 coordinate 59,464,344, forward strand.
TTCCGGCAGGTTTAGATCAGCTCCATATCACTCCGCTGAGTGATTAGAGTTATTACACAGCTACAACAGTCAGAATCACAGCAGAACACAACAGAAGGAGGAGATCAAGGTTATAATAGATTTGGATTTTACATTAGTTTTAGTTTCTATTTCGTTTTGATTTTTTTTCAGTTTTGATTAGTTTTAAAGGCAGATTTACTGGTGTTTATTAGTTTCTATATTTTGAAATGATTTAGTTTTAGTTTAGTGTTTATTAGTTTCAGTATTAGTTTTAGGGTTTTGTTTTGGAAATGAGGATATTTTTATCTGCAAGACTCAAAATCAACAGAATAAATATTGTATAATAAAAACTCAGTGTCCTTTAGAGGACACATGAACACCATCATATACCACTACCATCTACCCATCTACCCAGACACACAGCAGTGATGGGAAGTTCAGATCTTTAACATGGATCACTCATCATTATGTAGTCAGCAATAATCATTTCAGTCAGTTAAAACATCAGCATGATCTGAAAAATGTCTTACAGTGAAGTTCTGTAACTCAACTGAATCGTGATTCACTTATTTAAATTCCATTATGATTTTCTGTTATGAAATAAACTTACTTTATTCACCAGATCATCTCATTAAAGCACTCGGTTTACCCGCACTGCAGTTGTTCTTCAGTTCAGTCACAGCAGGCTGTCATGTGCTGTTTGTGTTTGGTTCACTGAATCACGCATGCGCTGTATTATCGGTTCATCTCTTCTCAAATCTGATCTCAGTGTAGCGTTACTGTTTTGATAACTGAATGAGAGTATATATTGGATTATTTAGAGTCAGAGGGGGTATTAGGCTTGTTATAAAGTAAGTAGTTTTGTGGATAAGTGCTAACTGGAGACGCGAATCATTTCAAATGATTCAGTTCAATTTGGTGAACTAGTTCAGCCGGTTCACTTAGAAGATCCGGTTAAAAGGATTTGTTCACGATACAGAAATAACCCATTATTTTCCCAACCCGCCCTCTCAATTCTGCTGCCCTAGACGGCTGCCTAGGTCGCTTCTATGGACGCGCCGGTATTGTGTGTGAATGATCAGAGGTGTGTGTGAATGATCAGAGGTGTGTGTGTACCTGCTCTCCAGGCCGTCGATGTACTCCTTCTTCCTCCTCCTGCTGTCCTGAGCCGAGAGTTTATTCCGGATCTTCCGTCTCACTTTCTTCAAGATTCGCTCCTCAGCCTGAGAGATTCAGCACAGTGTATCAGCTGTGTGTTCATCTCTATCTCTCTCTCTCTCTCTCTCTCTCTCTCTCTCTCTCTCTCTCTCTCTCACCTTGGTTAAGGGCAGGTTGTTGGGCAGTGATATTCCCTCCTGATCCAGCAGTTTCTGCTCCTCCTCTGTGAGCTGTAGATCTGGATAAACCTGCAGAGAGTGTAAACACATCAGCTCCAGCACACACACACACACACACACACACACGCACACACACACACACACACACTCGCACACACACTCGCAAACACACTCGCACACACACACACACACACACACACACACACACACACACACGCACACACACACTCGCACACACACACACACACACACACACACACACACACACACTCGCACACACTCGCACACACACACACACACGCACACACACGCATGCACGCATGCACGCACACGCACACACTCCTGCAGATCTTGACACACACCAGAAAGCCGTCGTCCTCCTGCAGACTCTGCATGTCGAGAGCAGAAACATCCTCCGTCTTCACTGGCGACAGCAGCTCGTTGACCACACACGACTCCGACAGCAGCATCTGAGAGCTCCACTCGTCTGAACACACACACACACACACACACATATATATACACACATACACACAGAGAGAGAGACACATTTATAGTCTCTCACACACACATACAGACACACACACATGCACGCAGACACACACAGACGGACACAAACAGATATACAGACAGCAGGCGCACACACACAGAGACAGGTTAGTCATCCATGACTTCATGCTTAGTTAATTATCAGCACTGAGTGGAATGTGAATGATTTGAACAGTAGCCAGTGTCTGTGATGGTGTTAGTCTGCTCTGTATTCCCGCACAGCTGCTGTGACTCCGTCTGCACTCTAGAGAAGAACTGAAGATGTGCTGCAGACACTCACCCAGCTGTATGGAGATCACGTCCACATGTGGTGGGTGTGGCTCTGCACTGGCCCCACCCACACCGCTGATGTCATACACCACCTGATAGACGGGCAGCTGTGATGCGGAGCTGCTGGTGTGTTCGTGGGCCCCGTCTGAGCTCTGGTCCTCAGACACACCGCTGTCGCTCTCACACACCGCAGACACGTACATCTGGTTTGGGTTTATGGCGTTCAGGACTTCCTCAGACTCGCTGTCATTCAGACTCTGAACACACACACACATCAACATATACATATAAATGGCCCAATACTGCACAACATTACTGTTTACACTCTTCCGTCTCATAATCCTGAATTACAACAAGCTCCGCTCCATATTCAACCATATCTGCTCTCTGATTGGTGTTTACTGGTATACGGGGTGGAGTCAAGCTGTCACTCATGTGAGATCCACCATAAGCAAACAGAAATAAACACAAGCCCCGCCTACATTTGATTGTTTTTATGATGACTTTAAAGCAAGGGTGTCCCACTGCCGGCCCACAAGATTTAACCCCTCGATATATTAGGGTTGCATGGTTTACCGGTACTATGGTATTATCGAGAAACTATTGCTCCAAAAGACTGGCGGTGCACTGTAGTTTGTGATTGATAGTATCATCATTAACAGTCTATCTACAGTAGATAATGTTGCGTGTGGAAAAGTCACTAAAATGCTCACTCGTTTGTGCAACAATAGACTATTTTATTTTAATAGTCTGTGGAGCCCTTTAAGGTTGCAAACCATGTAGAATTCACACCTTTTGTGGTAGAAATACCATATATTGCATGTTTAAATATGCATATAAATATTGCATATTAGCTGACGCTTCAGATCCAAACATAATCAGTTCATTTCTGCTGCTGTCAATATGATTTAGTGGCTACAACACCTGCAACAACTCTTAAAAAAGAGCAACTCACTAAGTCAAATGTTTATCTGACAATCCATACTAGAAACTTTTTGACCACTGCATAACTCCTTATTTGGTTGGGAAACGGCTATTTTTATTATTAATGCCAATATCATTTGGTAAAGTTTGTATTTTTATTTTTAATGTATTTTTGTTGGTCAGATATTTACAAAACAAACAAAAAGAACGAATACATTTTAGGTGAAGTGACGAGCAAATACTTTTTTAATAATAAAGCGAATCATTAATTTAATTAAAGTAGACCTATTATATAAAAGACAGTATTTCTGACTATTTTCTTTATTTCATGGATTGAGTTATGAATTACAGTATCACACTGCTACTTGGTTTCACAATATTACATGAATTAATGGAATCACGACAACCCTACAATATATATAATTTTAATTACTATTATTACGGCGACGCAGAGACGCAGTAGGTAGTGCTGTCGCCTCACAGCAAGAAGGTCTCTGGTTTGAGCATCGGCTGGGTCAGTGGGATTTTCTGTGTGAGTTTGCATGTTCTCCCTGCGTTTGCATAGGTTTCCTCTGGGTGCTCCAGTTTCCCCCACAGTCCAAACACATGCGCTACAGGTGAATTGTCCTTAGTGTATGTGTGTGAATGAGTGTGTTTGATGTTTCCCAGAGATGGGTTGCAGCTGGAAGGGCATCCTCTGCGTAAAACATATGCTGGATAAGTTGGCGGTTCATTCCACTGTGGTGACCCTGGATTAATAAAGGGACTAAGCCGAAAAGAAAATGAATGAATTATATATATATATGTGTGTGTGTGTGGTTTAGTTTTATTTCGGTTTCTTTCAGTGTATATGCAATCAACAGTAACACTAATGCAGATTATTTCTGTGGATGATTTAGGCATTGAAACTTTGGGAATATACATCTGTATAGATCTGCTTAACTAAAGCTCAATTTTTCTAAATAATTAAGTGTCATTTGATAATTATCGGTTTAATGCAGACTGAATTTTGTTGATCAAACACTTCTTCATGACTTACCTGCTATGCTATTGCTGTAACAAATATTAAATTTTGCTAATATTTAATTTAAATTGTCTCATTTAATGACTATATTGCATAATTTAAAAAGGGGGCGTCACGGTGGCACAGTGGGGAGCATGATCGCCTCACAGCAAGAAGGTCGCTGGTTTGAGTCTCGGCTGGGTCAGTTGGTGTTTCTGTGTGGAGTTTGCATGTTCTCCCTGTGTTGGCGTGGGTTTCCTCCGGGTGCTCCGGTTTCCCCCACAGTCCAAACACATGCGCTATAGGGGAACTGATCAACTACACTGGCCGTAGTGTATGAGTGTGAATGCAAGAGTGTATGAGTGTTTAGTATTGGGTTGCAGCTGGAAGGGCATCCGCTGTGTAAAACATATGCTGGATAAGTTGGCAGTTCATTCCACTGTGGTGACCCCTGCTGAATAAATGGACTAAGCCGACAAGAAAATTAATGACTGATGTTAAAACAGTTCGACCTTTTTGCAAACTGTGTCATGTCAACCATGACTGCTGCTAATTCACGTGTGTCTGTGTGTGTGTGTGTGTGTGTGTGTGTGTGTGTGTGTGTGTGTGTGTGTGTGTGTTCACAGTGCTGAACATGTGTAGTTTCAGTTGAGCTGCAGCAATGCACTCCAGAAAAGCAGTAATGACTGACGCAGTGTGGCTGCAGGCTCCAGTCCTCCGTGTGTTTCTCCAGATCTGCAAACAGGAGACCGGGACAGGACTGATCCAGGAGCAGTTCAGACGCCACAACCTCCTCCACAAACCCATCCTTCAACACACACAATACACAAAAACATCAGCTCATTCCTACAACACACAACAACAACGGCTCTCATTCGCTGATAATGGTGTAAGATTGTCATATTTATACACACATGTGAACTTCTTTATATCAAGGCAAATTAATTCATACAAACTGACAAATGCTGTACACCACCTGACACTAGTCTTGCTGCCTCTCCCAGTTGTAGGAACACAGATAATATCTGCTCTTCTAGTTGCTGATCTGGTGTCAGAAGTGTCTCTATGAAAGGTGAAGGCCTCTAGATTTTGCTGATTTGAGCTCAATAAATCTGATCATGTCTTGATGTTGACTGATTTGATGAGGACAGTGCGGTCTGACTCTGCTCAGACTAAAGTGTCATCACTGAACAGAAATAATGTCCAGTATAGAATATAAAGTCCTGCTGCAGTGGAGACAGAATGAAGATTGTGTCTGACTCCATCATGAGCTTGGAGGACTGCATCCATACATCTCTGACATGACTCACATCACTGATTAATAAAGTCATCTGGAATGAAGAAGAAAGCTTCAGCAGGATCCCAGAGTTCATCAAGAGTCTTTGTGTTCATCTTCAACACCTCCTCCTTCATCAGCTCAATAATGTTGATGTCTGGTGACTGGGCTGGCCAATCCTGGAGCACTCTCTGCTTTCAGGAGCTTTGATGTGGAGGCTGAAGTATGAGCAGGAGCGCTATCCTGCTGGAGAATTGTCCCTCTGTTGTGGTTTGTAATGTAATGGGCAGCACAGATGTCTTGATACCTCAGGCTGTTGATGTTGCAGATCTCTCCATACTGAATGAACCCAAACCATGACGTCTCCTTCACCAAACTTGACTGATTTCTGTCAGAATCTTGGTCCATGCTGGTTCCAGTAGGTCTTCTGCAGTATTGGTGATGATTGATGCAGATCAGCAGATGATCCAGCAGAGAAATCCACCTTCTGACACTTTCACACATCATCAACTAGAAGACCAGATATTATCTGCTGCTCTCACAGCCGGGATTGACTTTTGTCAGGGAGTGTACAGCTATTATTATATATAACGACAATATGTGCAAATTAAAACATAAACTTGTTTAAAGCTGTTAAACAAATAAGAGCATGTGTGTGTGTGTGTGTGTGTGTGTGTGTGTGTGTGTGTGTGTGTGTGTGTGTGTGTGTGTGTGAATAGTGCTGTTGAGGACATTTAAAAATTCCCAAAATCCCCAAATTGACTATTGCATGAAAAAGTGGCTTACAATTTTCTTTAGTTATAGTGTGTGATAGATGTCAATTTAAGCAGTTTATCTGCTAGATCAAGTGCAGAAGAGGTACACAAACTGTCTGAGTGCGAGTGAAATATGAGTAGGAGATCAGACTCCACCTGTGTGTGTGTGTGTGTGTGTGTGTGTGTGTGTGTGTGTGTGTGTGTGTGTGTTGGAGGATGTGAATATCCTGGTGTGGGTTGGGCTTTTTTACATGCAGGAATGAGAAACCTTTGACTCCTTTTCACTCAACTCCCCCAAATAACTGATATTCAGAGTCCGTCACGTCAGATTTGTTCAGATTTTCGTGGTGTTTTGCATTATATAACACATGCAGTTAGAATATGTGCTATTAAACGGGTGTAAATACAAATTAAAACAGATTACAACACACAAATACAGTTGATCCGCGCGTGTGTGTGTTTGTGTGTGTGTGCGTTTGTGTGTGTGTGTGTGCCAGGTGAAGCTGGGCTGTCAATCATAGTAAACAAAGCGCGTTTTCAGTGTTTTCCGCAGGTTTTACTCACTCTCTCGGTTGATTTGGCGTCCCCGGACCCAAACTCGCCCTCTCGCATTCTCCACACACGCGGTTCGGTTTATCCTGGGAGAAAACACGGATATTTTCACTCGCTGATCCGGATCTTCTGGCTCTTCTTCTTCTTCTTCTTCTTTTGGTTTTACTGGCGGTTGGCAACCAGACTTATAGGTGCATTACCGCCACCGACTGGAATGGAGTATGGAACTAGTTGAATACTTTCTGAAGTGTATAAATTACATGAAGGGAGAGAAAGGGGGAGGAAATTGTGAGGGGAGGGGGAGAGAGGAAAGAAAAAAAAAAAAAAAAAAAAAAAACCCTTTATAATAGTAATAAAATGTAATAAAAATGGGGTGGACTAACAATTCTTCTGATATTATCTCTATATTCTTTCCTCTAACTGGGTTTCTTTAATAAATTTTATTATATCATTATATACCTCACTAGATTTGTTTCCTAATAAACCTGCCAATGTAAAATGCTGAAGATTGCTCTTTTTAACTGACTGAATAAGATCGTTTCGTTCTTTATTATATTTACTACAGTGAAATAAAATATGTTCTATTGTTTCTTGTTGATTACAATGTATACATTGCCCAGTTGGGTGTTTCCCTATTTTATGTAATGTATGATTGAGTCCAGTGTGACCTATTCTCATCCGAGTTATAATACTTCCTTCCCTACGATTTCTGTTCTCCTTCCTCCCAGTTCCAACTTGTTTCTGTATATTATATAAATGTCTACCTGTATCAATGTTATCCCAGTGTACTTGCCATATTGATTGTGCATATGTTCTTATCATGATTTTAGCTTCTGCTTTGCTCAATGGGACTTCTAGATTTACTTTACTAATTCTGAGAGCTTGTTTGGCCAGAAAGTCTGCCTTCTCATTACCTTCCACACCTACGTGAGCAGGAACCCAAATGAAATATATTGATTTGCCCTTCATTTTAATATAATATGTCTTACTGAGTATATTATTAAGAATATCCATTCTGTATGAAGACCTTCCAGATCTTATACTTTCCAGTGACGAAAAGCTATCTGATGCAATTACTACATTATATATGTCATTCTCCTCAATCCACTGCAGGGCAATTAGTATTGCGATTAACTCTGTTGTATATACTGATATATTATTAGTTATTCTTTTCTTAATATGGGATTGATTAACTGGGATATACACTGCTGCGCCTGTATGGCCTGTTTGTGGGTCTTTAGATCCATCTGTGAATAAAAATATTGATTCTTTATAATTTTTTTCTAAATAATTCTGCACTATATATTTTGTTGGAAGAATATTATTGTTATCTTTTAACTCCTGTTGTATATTGAAATCTACTTTAGGTAATGGAAAAAACCATGGCGGAATATATGGGATTGGGACTGCCTTACAGTATTGCAGTTGATCTAATCCAATTATTCTGGCTTTTGCCTCAGCTATCCATCCGAAACTTATGAAATTAGTTTCCTCATGCTCCCAACATTCTAGTAATGTTCTTTTTGTTGGATGTGATTCAATTTGTCCCTGAATGTTAACCCAATATGCCATCATTAATTTCATTCTCCTAATGCTTAAGGGCATTTCTCCCATTTCAACCTGCATAGATGAAACTGGTGAGGTTCTAAATGATCCACTACAGATTCTAAGGGCCTGTGCTTGTAATACATCTAATTTTTTGAGGTTTGACTCTGCTGCCGACATGTAAGCTATACATCCATAATCAAAAACAGATCTCATGAGGGCCCAGTATATATTTTGTAGTGATGTTCTACTCGCTCCCCACTCTTGCCCTGACAGGCAACGAAGTACATTAACAACCTTTTTACTTTTTTCTGTGATTTTATTCAGATGATCCTTCCATGTCAGCTTTTCATCGAACCAAACCCCAAGAAACCTTACAGTTTTTACTTGTTCTAGTGGTTGTCCATATAGTTTTAATGCGAGTGATATGGTTTTATGCCGTCTTGAGAAACAGATGACCTGAGTTTTTGCAACAGATAGTTTGAATCCCCATTTATTTGCCCATTTTTCTACCTCAAATATTGCATTCTGTATTTTCTTTTGTACAAATGACACATTCCGACCTCTAATCCATAGTGCCCCATCATCTGCATACAATGATTTTCCTATACTTTGTTCAATCTGAGAGAAAATGTCGTTTATCATTATATTGAACAATAATGGGCTGCAAACACTACCTTGAGGAGTTCCATTTTCCACTGTGTATTCATGTGAATATTCTTTTCCTACCCTAACTTGTATTTTTCTTCCAAATAAGAAATCCATGACCCAATTATACGTTTTGCCAGTGACTCCTAAAGAATCTTCTGGCTCATTTGATTCAGTGTAATTCACATCCGCGTTCGATGTGTGGGCGGGGCTGCGCAGTGACGCTGACCAATAGCGCTCATGCTTAGGTTTTAAAGTTTAAAAATAATCATTATAAGTTCAATATAAATTGTTTATTTCACTTGAGAAGAAGTTTCTATGTTGTTGATTGAGGAAAATTTAAGGAGGACGCTTTTCCAAATATACGTGACAAGTACACAATACTCTCGCGTGAGAGCTGTTACTTTTCTCCGCAGTATTGTTATAGACCAATCACAGGCGTTTGTGATTATGTTGAATACTTTTTGTAAAAATAAGATTGAATTTTATTTTTAGTTGTGAAAAAGCACACTTTCTCACATGATTACTCCCAATAAAATGTAATAGGTTGTTAAATATTATTAAACGATTTCTACTCGTACTGCTTACATTGATCATTGAAAGCAAACTAAGCAAACGAAACGTAAAGTCTACTAGCAGTAGTAATGTAAATGTTTTGACGTGGCCCCACGTCGTATACAACAGCACATTCACCAAAATCACTCGTTAAAAGCGAATAATTATTGTTCGTGATGTATTTAGTGCAAGTTTAAGCATGTTTGTTGACCATTGCGATAGCCGATTCGCAAGTGGTTCACTCGTTTGAGCCGATTCTTTTGAAATAAAAATGCATGAGCAGCAATCTGAACGTCTCGGTGAACTGACTCGTTCACTAAAACGACTCAGATTCGGAACACATGGTGACTCACCGGAGGTTTCCCGAAAACAGGAACAGAAGTGCACCAGATCCTGGAAGAGCATCAGCAAAACATCTGCTTCACATGATTTGTTAAACATGAACCGAGCACAGCTGGTGTAGAATGTTATTGTACCAGTTAATCTGCGAGCAAGTTACTGAATAAAGCAGATTATTAGTTTCGCTAAGTTTTTTTTTGTTAAACCCGTTGGTTGGGGATTAAAGCTATAGAGGATTAATGTAGACATAATTTGATCTGGAAGAAACAAGCTAACATCTGCCTCAGTTTTGGTGAGTGTTTACTGAACTTCAATAACTAATGTAAAGTTTACAGTGGAGTGATGATGATGATATAGTGTGTGTGCTCTCTCAGGTGTGATGTATCCGGAATGATAGTGATGATGATGATGTTGGTAATGAAGTTGATGATAGTGATGGTGATGATGGTGATCAAGTAATCATGCTTCTGATGCTGATAGTGATAATGTTAGTGATGGTAATATGGTAAGGATTTTAAGGATTGTGATGGCAATGATTATGATGGTGATGGTGGTAATGATGGTGATGATAATAATGATGATGGTAATGTTGTTAGGTCGATATTGATCATAGTAATAACAATGGTGATGGTGAAAATGGTGATATGGAGCTGATGTTGGTGATAATGATGGTGATGGTGGTAATGATGTGATGATAATGGTGTTGGCATGATAGTGATGTGATCATGGTAATGGTAGTGATGTTGATATGGTAATGATGATGTTAATGATGGTGACGATGTTAGTGATGGTGGTATGGTAATGTTAAGGATTGTGATGGTGGAAATTATGTAATGGTGGTGATTGTGATGAGATGATGGTGATATGGTAATGGTGTTAAGGATTTTGATGTTGGTAATGATATGATGATGGTGATGCATGTAATGGTGGTGATTGTGTTGTAATGATAGTGATGATGTTAGTGATGGTGATATGGTAATGATGTTAATAATTGTGATGCGGTAGTGATGATGGTGATGATGTTAGTGATGGTGATATGGTAATGGTGTTAAGGATTGTGATGTTGTTAATGATGATATGATAATGGTGATTGGGATGTGATAATGGTGATATGGTAATGATGTTAGTAATTGTGATTCGGTAATGATGTCAATTATGTTAGTGATGGTGATATAGAAAAGATGTTATGGATTGTGTTGGTTGTAATAAAAATTATGTTAATGATGGTGATGATGTTAGTGATGGTGATATGGTAATGATGTTAATAATTGTGATGCGGTAGTGATTATAGTGATGATGTTAGTGATGGTGATATGGTAATGGTGTTAAGGATTGTGATGTTGGTAATGATGACATGATATATGTAATGATGGTGATTGTGATGTGATGATGGTGATATGGTAATGATGTTAGTAATTGTGATTCGGTAATGATGATGTCAATTATGTTAGTGATGGTGATATGGAAATGATGTTATGGATTGTGTTCGTTGTAATAAAAATGATGTTAATGATGGTGATGATGTTAGTGATGGTGATATGGTAATGATTGTGGTGGTAGTAATGATGCGATAATGGTGATGTAATGATGGTGATGATGTTAATGATGGTGATATGGTAATGATGTTAGTAATTGTGATTTGGTAATGATGATGGCGATTATGTTATTGATGGTGATATGGTAATGATGTTATGGGCTGTGATGTTGTAATGATGGTGATGATGTTAGTGATGGTGATATGGAAATGATTGTTATATTGGTAATGATGATGGTGATGATGTTAGTGATGGTGATATGGTAATGATGTTTTGGATTGTGATTGTTGTAATGATGGTGATTTAATGATGGTGATATGGTAATGATGTTAGTAATTGTGATTCAGTAATGATGATGACGATTATGTTAGTGATGGTGATATGGTAATGATGTTATGGGCTGTGATGGTTGTAATGATGATGATGGTGATGTAATGATGGTGATGATGTTAGTGATGGTGATATGGTAATGATTGCGATGGTGTAATGATGATGTGATGATGGTGACAATGTTAGTGATGGTGATATGGTAATGATGTTTTGGATTGTGATGGCTGTAATGATGATGATGATAACGATGGTGATGTAATGATGGTGATGATGTTAGTGATGGTGATATGGTGATGATTGTGATGGTGGTAATGATGATGTGATGGTGATATGGTAATGATGGTGATGGTATTAATGATGATAGTGTTGGTCATGATGATGACAGTAACTATGTTAATGTTTATGATAGTAATGGTGATTATAACAGTGATGGTAATGATGATGTCGATTCTGTGTTTCTCCCTCAGGTGTGATGTCTATCTGTGATGACGATAATGATGATGATGGACTCGTCAGCTGCTCTTCATCTCAATCTCTTGACTCTGACTGTGATGTTCTGTTTCAGTCTGTTGTGTGGCTTCAGTCCTGGGTTTTTCATGAGACAAGCGGCTCGTTACACCTCTGATCCAGGTGAGATCTAAGTCAGTCATATTACAGTACTATACTTCCTACAATATTAAGACTAAAGCAGTCTATCTACTCTGAATGAATGAATGAATGAATGAATGAATGAAAAAAGAAAGAAAGAAACCTGTCCTGATAATAATGATGATGATTTGAGAAAGCCAAAATCATATGAACTTTCATATGAACTGTACTGTGTAGTTTTTGATCTAAAGTCAGTAATGTGTGTGTGTGTGTGTGTGTGTGTGTGTGTTTGTTTTTGTAGGGTCTCGGCTCAGAGCATTGAGTCTGGCATCATGTTTGTCCAGTGGTGTGTTTCTGGGCTTCAGTCTGCTGGATCTGCTGCCCAAATATCTGACGGACATGAGAGACACGTTCAGCCGTCTGGACATCACCGTGAGTGACTGATCATCACTGACCACTGCACTACACACACAGTACAGATCTACAATTCTATCACAGTCACATGTGTGTGTGTGTATATATGCTTATATGTATGTGTGTGTCTGTGTGTATATATGTGTGTGTCTTTGTGTATATGTGTGTATCTGTGTGTATATGTTTGTGTCTGTGTGTATATATGTGTCTATGTGTGTGTGTGTATGCAGCTGCGGTTTCCCCTGTCGGAGTTCCTGCTGGCGATGGGAGTTCTGCTGGTGCTGCTGGTGGAGCAGATGCTGTTGGCCTTCAGAGAGCAGGTGTGTGTGTCGTCCGTGGAGAAGCAGACGCTGATTGAGCGCACGCGCTTATATGTGGAGGACAGCCGCACTCACGAGGCTCTGCGTGTGTGTCTGCTGCTGCTGTGTGTGTGTGTGCGCTCTCTGCTGGAGGGTGTGTGCGCTGTGCCTCCTCCGCTGTGGTCTTGTGGTGCTGCGCTGCTCCGCGAGGGTCTGCTGGCGTTCGGGCTGGCGTTGCAGCTGGCTCCGGCGGGTCTGCGGCGTGCGGTGGCAACCGGTGGTCTGGTGCTCTTCTGCTCCGCCCGACCTGTCGCCATGGGGACGGCGATGCTCAGAGGCACGCCCGGCGATCAGGCGTATACGGTACTGTTTACTGCACTCATCAAAATACTCTGCTTACTTACAGTTTCTGTCTTGTTTTTAGTCCAAATCTTAAAATATACAAATCAAGAAGCATTTTCTATGATGATATGCACCCACGCTATCAAACGCCTTTATGCTCAGGCTATTCTTCTGCAGAGCTGACTTTTTCCAGCTGCAGGCGCACAGAGCGATCCGTCAAAACATGAGGCGCAGCAGGCGAACACAATAAACACTGTGCAAAACACTCAGTGCCAATAGAAATCCATTTAGAAAGGCACCTCTCGCCTCTGAAAACACACTGAGTGTGATCAGGGCCTGAAAACACAAGATGAGAGCCAGTAATCATCCTGTATATGAGGATACTCCAGATCTACTGTTTTTCACATGCTCTGAATTCAGATGTACTACTCATTCACTCATTCACACTACTCTCATTCAGTTCATCTTTACTTCTGTAGCTTAACACAGATGCTGTTGTTCCTACTGTTCCTGTTTCTCTACAGCTCATTCAGTGCTATGTAGTAGTGTGTGATTTCAGATGCAGTTTGTAATATGAAGGATTGTCTGTGTTAATCTCCAGGCTGATGTGGTGCGCTGTGCTGTGGAGGGTCTGACCTGCGGGATCTTCATCTGCATCTCCATCAGTGGACTGCTGTTTCCGGAGTCCAGCTCGCCCAAACAGCGCATGCATAAGGTGGCGTTCCTGTTGACCGGGTTCGCTCTGGTCACGGCGGTGCTGATCAGTCAAGTCTGAACCCTTCACACTGAGTTTACCAAGTGCTTGATGGTCTGAAAGGAGTGTATTGTCTAATGTAAACACACACACACACACTAATGCAGGAAGCTCCTGAATCTGTAATTTACAGCAGGCCTGCATTATATTGGATAAAGATGACTATTTATACATTAAATATTTACTTTAATTGCAACTATTGTTGCAATTGTATTAATAATGCATCTACGGTAAATTGTAATATTGCAATTGATTAGAATACTAATAAAATAGTTTAATATGCAGTTATAAAATGCATAAATATAATAAATTAAGGAGCTCCTATTTTACCTTTTTATAGATGTAAGATCAGTCTGTGGGGTCTCCATGTGTGTGTGTGTAAAGTTTCAGCTCAAATTACCCATCAGATCATTTACTATACGCTGCTGAATATGGGAGTTTTGGCTCTGAGGATGTTGTGGCTGTTTGATAGCCTGTTTCTTTAAATGCAAATGAGCTGGTTCTCCCCACCCACCATTTCCACATGTGTGTGTGTTTCTCCTGCGTCATGTCAGATAAACAGCAGTCAGTGACAGAGACGGACACAGATGAAGCAGAGATCCAGTTTATGAGTCTACAATACCACAGTAATGCTGTGTTCACATCAGACGTGGAAGAAGCATCAAGCGCGAGTGATTTACATGTTAAGTCAATGCAAAGACATGAATAGACATCTTGTGGCCGATAGACGTAAATAGCGCGGCATGAAGTGAACATTTTGCATGTTTGATGCACCTAACACATGTCTCGCACAAATCGATCAAGTTAGAAAATCTGTACTTCAGCGGACATTTGCACTGCGTTAACCAATCGGGAGCTTGCTCTTGTAGGGGCATGCTTATGTGGTTGCGCCTGTTGTTGGTGCTCCAGGGGGAAATCTTCCTGCCTTCACCGAGAACAGTTCATCAAACTGAGATCGGCTCTGTCAGAAGCCGCGCTGAAAGCCTCTATCATCCAGGTTCCGTTTCTGGAGAAGTTTATGAGCTCACAGAGCTACTGCACCTCTGAAAGGATCTAGTGGACTCCAAAAGACACGGCTCCAAATCAATCGACAGTGTTTTTCAGCCTTTATAAAGCACATAAACACAGCTTTTCTCTCAATAACATCCATGTTAGCCATTTAGCAATGAAGCTACAGTCACCGGATAGACAGAAGCCCTGCCCATGATGCGACTCCACGTCTATTGCTAAGTGAATTTGACGCGCGAATGAAACGAACAAACTCAAATGTTTACACGTCTAATTATGCTTGAATTTACTCAAACGTTCAAACGTTTATTAATGCGCAAATTTACTCAAATTTTCATGCGTTTACTTACGTGCGAACTCCATCAAATGTTCACGCGTCTATTTACGTATGAATTTACTCAAATGTTCACGCGTCTATTTACGTACGAATTTACTCAAATGTTCACACGTCTATTTACGTGTGAATGTACTCAAATGTTCACGCGTCAATTTACGTGCGAATTTGCTCAAATGTTCACGCGTCTTTTTACGTGCGAATTTACTCAAATGTTCTCGCGTCTATTTACGTGCGAATTTACTCAAATGTTCACACGTTTATTTACGTGCGTATTTACTCATGTTCACGCGTCTATTTACGTGCGAATTTTCTCAAATGTTCACGCGTCTATTTACGTGCGAATTTTCTCAAATGTTCACGCGTCTATTTACGTGCGAATTTTCTCAAATGTTCACGCGTCTATTTAAGTGCGAATTTGCTCAAATGTTCACGCGTCTATTTACGTGCGAATTTTCTCAAATGTTCACGCGTCTATTTACGTGCGAATTTTCTCAAATGTTCACGCGTCTATTTAAGTGCGAATTTGCTCAAATGTTCACGCGTCTATTTAAGTGCGAATTTGCTCAAATGTTCACGCGTCTCTATATGTGCAAATTTACTCAAATGTTCACGCGTCTATTTACATGCGAATTTACTCAAATATTCACGCGTCTATTTACGTGCAAATTTACTCAAATGTTCACGCGTCTATTTACGTGCGAATTTGCTCAAATGTTCACGCATCTCTATATGTGCAAATTTACTCAAATGTTCATGGGTCTATTTACTTGTGAATTTACTCAAATGTTCACGCGTCTATTTACATGCGAATTTACTCAAATATTCACGCGTCTATTTACGTGCAAATTTACTCAAATGTTCACGCGTCTATTTACGTGCGAATTTGCTCAAATGTTCACGCATCTCTATATGTGCAAATTTACTCAAATGTTCATGGGTCTATTTACTTGTGAATTTACTCAAATGTTCACGCGTCTATTTATGTCTATTTATGTTCACGCGTCTATTTCAGGCAAATTTACTGAAATGTTCACACGTTTATTTACGTGCGAATTTACTCAAATGTTCGCGCGTCTCTTTACGTGCGAATTTACTCAAATGTTCACGCGTCTATTTACGTGCGAATTTACTCATATGTTCACGCGTCTATTTACGCATCTGGTGTGAACACAGCATAAGGTTATTTGATGTGTTTGGTGTGGAGTTTATTCAAGCCATTCTGCAATGATGAGTCACACACAAATGCTGTTGCAATATTCGCAGTATACATACTCATTTACTGTCACATGCGGCTGTGCTGGCAGTTATGAATTACACTGCAATTGTACTGTCTTTATTATGAGTTTTTGTTGCATTTACACAGTGTTGACCAGCAGGTGTCGCTAGCATGAGCTGTTTGGAACGCTTCAAAATAGTGAAGTATTTCGTATTTCGATTGTCTCAGGCTGTCAACGTTTGTTAGCATCTTGACTAAACTAAATCAAGTTTGCTTCTCATCCAATTTACAATTTGTAGTAATGCAAATATATAAAGCAAATATGCATTTGATTATCATCACAATAATAAAGCCAAAGGGGCAGAGCAGTCAAGTCGAGTGTTTATACTGTCGAAGCTGCTTTACATTAGTGCTGTAATTGTCTACAAAATAAAGTTTATATTTACATAATGTGTGTGTGTGTGTGTGTGTGTGTATTATTATAAATATATAGATTAAGCTCTGTGTAAAAAGGAAACAGCTATCAGGCTGAAAATGTCTCATTCATTCTCTGCCAGTAGGTGGCGCTCACTGTAAAAGCACTACACTATTTAATATAAATTATTCATCTTATTATTAAAATTATTTTTTAAATCTGGCTTCAAAACAAACAAGCAAGTAGTGCCGAACACAATCCTTTGAGTCAGGATGAGAGTTTATAAGAGAATGCTAAGACAACATGCTTTATTTCTTGCTAAATTAATAGAGTAACATGGGCGAGCAACGGGTAGCATGTTCGCCTCAGTTCAAACACATGCGCTATAGGGGAACTGGGTAGGCTAAAAATGACCATAGTGTCTGAGTGTGTGTGATTGTGTGTATGGGTGTTTCCCAGTGATGGGTTGTGTCTGGAATGGCATCCGCTGCGTAAAACATATGCTGGATAAGTTGGCGGTTCATACCGCTGTGGCAAGCCCAGATTAGTGAAGGGGCTAAGCCAAATATTAATGAATGAATTACAAGAATGTAGTTAAGTTATGTAATAACAGTTTTTAAGTAATGATGAGTAGGAGCACACGTAATCTGCCTGTGCAGATGTTTAGGCCGTCACTGAGTCTATGTATTATGCAAATATGTAGTGTCAGTATTATTATTTCTCCTTTGTCCTGGTAGAGATATATTATATGAGAGACTTGCTTTAATTAACAATGAAGTGGATCTAACTGGATTTGCATTGTAAACATTCAATTAAAGCAGTTATTTTAGTTTCATATATTAAGTTTTTAGTTTCGATACTCCCAAAAGTATTCAGCATAAATCTGCAGATTTTCAACAGATCTGGTGCAGAAACAGCTAAAAATGTGCACAGATCCTGCCTGGCCGAAACACATCACTGTAGGAAATTCATTCATTCACTCATTTTCTTTTCGGCTTAGTCCCTTTATTCATCAGGGGTCACCACAGTGCAATGAACCGCCAACTATTCCAGCATGTTTTACACAATGAAGGCCCTTCCAGCTGCAACCCAGTACTGGGAAACACATTCGTACACTACGGCCAGTGTAGTTGATCAGTGCCTCTATAGCGCATGTGTTTGGACTGTGGGGGAAACCAGAGCACCCGGAGGAAACCCACACCAACACGGGGAGAACATGCAAACTCCACACAGAAACACACACTGACCCAGCCGAGACTCAAACCAGCAACCTTCTTTCTGTGAAGCGACAGTGCAACACCACTGACCCATCGTTCCGCCCAATGTAAAAAATTAATACATTGTGTGTGTGTGTGTGTGTGTGTGTGTGTGTGTAAAATGTCTGGATGGTAGTTTCTGTTTACACTGAGTGTGTGTGTTAGAAAGAGAGTCTTGTTAGTATGTGTGTGTGTAAGTAAAAGTCTCGTTGGTGTGTGTGTGTGTGTGTGCAAGAGAGAGAGCATTGTTAGTTTGTGTATGTGTGTGTGTGTGTGTGTGGTATGGGGGTGTGTTCACAGTGTGTGTGATGTTTACATCTAGCTGGAATGTGTGTGAGTGTTTTTGTGTTTACAGTACGTGTGTGTGTAGTAAAAAAGTCTCATTGGTTTTGAGTGTAAGGTGTGTGTGTGTGTGTGTGTGTGTGTGTGTGTGTGTAAATAAGTCTCACTGGTATGTATATGTTCGTGTGTGTGTGTCTCTGTGTTTACAGCAGCTTATAATGAATGTATGATGAGCATGTTTACTGTGTGTGTGTGTGTGTGTGTGTGTGTGTGTGTGTAAGTCTCCCTGGTGCCCCTAGAGGGCTCGTGTGTGTCGGTGTCTCCGTCAGTGTGTGTGTCAGTTCTCCGGTGCTCTGGGTCTGTGTGTGTGTGTGTGTTCGGGATCCTCATCATGTCCTCCGCGTGTGGACCGACACCGGGACCGAATCACGGCGCCTCAATTGCCGCGTCCGGCGCCTCAAACCCGCGAAAGTTCAGCGAGAAGATCGCGATGCACGCGCAGAGACAGGCGGAGGAGACGGCAGCGTTCCAGGAGGTCATGATGGACCTCACCTCCACACGGGTAACGGGCCAGGTTCCCGCGAAGAACCGTCAAATCTCTGTTTCTCTCTCGCTCTCTCTCTCTGCTCGTGAACGCGCGCGGCGGCTGGCAGGAGCGCGCGCCAGCAGGTAGTAGCCGACAAGCTAACGGAAGCTAATGATAATAACGCGAATATTGTGAAAACGCGGTAAACAAAAGGCGTTAAAACTGCTTCGGTTAGATGGCTGATGTTGTCAGAGCCACCGTGACCATACACGATTGTAAAAGCGCGTTTAATGCGTGTGTGAGTTTGAAGTTTCTGTCCGACCGGAAGCGGTTAGCAACAGATTAGCATGAGCTCCTCACACACTTTACTCATCATATGTCATCATATTTTCCAGTTATCATCACTTTATTATCAGTGTGTCCTTCTGAAACATCACTTGTGAAAACATCGCTTCAGTCTGACGGAGGATTGATTTATCAGAAAACACTGGGGGAGTTTACCTGTGTGTGTGTGTGTGTGTGTGTGTGTGCGTGTGTGTGTGTGTGTGTGTCAGATTGACCACCTTGACCATCACTAGCGCTGACAGTCCTGATGACACTGATGATAATCTTTACCTTTATTCTTAAAAGTTTTAGTGTGTTTTATTAAACTTATTTTCATGTACGTTATTATAATTTAATTAGTTATAATTCAATTATACATTTAAATAAGTAATTAATTAATTAATGTTTAGTATGGCTTTTATTTTGCTTTTATTTTAAATGATTTCACATTTTAAGCATTTTATTTTTTTGTTTATTTCATTTAAATGACTGTTTTTTTATTTAGTTTTTAATGTTTCAATGAGAGATGTAGTGTGTTTATTACTATTTAATAAACGAATCAAAAATGAAAATGTATAATCATAAACAAAATAAAACCTAAATCATAAAAGATATACAAAGAAATTAATGTTTTAAGACTTAATGATTTAAGATTAATGCTAATGATGATCAAGGGTGGAGAATGGCCAGAGCGCAAGTGTGTGTGTGTGTGTGTGTGTGTGTTTACTTTGGATGTGGTTGTTTATTGTGAATGAACACTTATTCATCATTATGTAATTTTTTTGTTTTTGTTCTGATCTGGGGTCAGTATTAGTGTTGTAGATCAGCGTCATCACCTGGACATGAGCAGCTGTGTGTGTGAGACAGAGAGAATAGGTGTGTTCCTGCCAGAGGTGAAGATGATTGTGTGTGTCATGAAGTGATGTCACACAGATGCGACAGTAGTGTGTGTGTTTACATTTATCTATGTGTGTGTGTGTGTGTGTGTGAATAGCTGTGTACCTGCCAGAGGTGGTAATGGTGTGTGTGTGTGTGTGTTTGTGTGTGTGTGTAAGAGATATAAAATGATGTCACACTGATGCGACAGGTGTGTGTGTGTGTGTGTGTGTATGTGTATGTGTGTTTATGAATAGGTGTGTATCTGCCAGAGGTGGTGATGGTGTGTGTGTGTGTTTGTAAATAGTTGGTGATGCTGTGTGTATGATGGCGTTCGGCCTGATATCTCACTGCTGTGACAGTACTGTGTGTTTGCGTGTGAGAATGGGTGTGTACTTGCCAGAGGTGGTGAAGATGATTGTGTGTGTGTGTGTGTGTGTGAAGACGTCTCCTCCTGGATTCCTCCTGTCAGTCACACACCCAGTCTGTGCTGTCAGATCAGATGTTCAGGTGTGGTTGCCTCTGCGCGTGTGCGTCTCTCTGCTGATTGGCTGATGCTGAAGCCTGTTTTGCCGTCAGCTGTGTGTTATTACAGTATAACAGATGCTGGATGTGTCGTGTATTTGATGCTGTTTTTATTTTATAAAATGTATTTGATCTTTTTAATAATAAAAATAATAATAATTTGAGACTTTGGCACTTACTTGAGCATATCAGTAAAACAAAATTCAGTTTCATAAGAAATATAATTTTTATTTGACGTTTTTGTGCTTTATTTTAGCTAGTGCTTTATAAAATCAGTTTGACTTTAAAGAAGTGTTTGTTAATTTATTTTAATTATGCATATTTATGGTTTAGTACCTTCACTTAACTATTTAAAGGTGCTGTGTGTACGATTTTGACTGTTGTAAAGCATATAAACAGCATCATGTGTGTGCAGATACTCCGATTATGCTCAGTGAACATTCCTGCACATCTGAGACACAATGCTGGAGTCAGTAGTGTGCTGATACATGTGCTGTCAGACTCACATTATGAGCATTGAACACTGAGTAAAGCACATGAGCTGTAGCTGAGCTGATCATGGTCAGTGTTCTGCTGTTCTGCTGTGACGAATAGAAGCCGATTATAATATATGCATTTCAGCTGTTGGTTAGGACAAAAACTCCTTTAATGTGGAGAATATTCCTTCTGTCGTGTGCTGCTGCTGTTATTCAGAACACAGGTAAATCAGACTCGCTGTTGGTGTCGTCAATCTGGCAACCTGCGCTTGTGTTTGTTTTGATCCAGGAGTGCAATACCTGACTCAACCACTGGGTGTCAAACTCACACACTGCACCTTTAAAGCACTATTTGTTTATTTGTTTTATTTATTTATTTGAATTATGCATATTAATGGTTTAAAACTTTTAATGAGCTATTAATAATTGTTGGTAAATTTTGATAAAAATTACATTATTAACTTTATGAATTTTATTTTGATTGTTGTATATTTTTAAAGTTGAATTTATTTAATTGAGATTTAGTGAGTAGTTTTTAACGTTGTTTTAATTTTACATTGTATCATTATTACTTCGTTATCAGTTGACTGTTTCTATTAAATATAAAGCTCAGTGTGTGTAATCAGAGACTCCGGCAGGCGTTGATGATCATGATGAACCGTTCTACAACAGTATTATTATTATTACTGTTCACCTGTTTAGCAGAAATCAATAGATTGCAGGATACTCAAGCTCTCTGTGTGTGTGTGTGTGTGTGTGTGTGTGTGTGTGTGTGTGTGTGTGTGTGTGTGTGTGTGTGTGTGTTGTTCACAGATTCAGGCACAGAAGGTTCGGCTGGCCAGAACTCAGGGCCCATATTATGGAGGATCATTACCCAACGTCAACCAGATTGGCAGAAACACCTCTGACCTGCAGGTGTGTGTGAGTGTGCATTTCTGTGTGTGTGTCTGTACCTCTCTGTATGTGTGTGTGTGTGCGTGTGTGTGTCTGTCTGCGTGGTCTCTGTGTATTTTTGTGTGTTTGTTCATGTCTGTGTGTGTGTGTGTGTGTGTGTGTGTGTGTGTGTGTGTGTTAGGAGTGTCAAAATGAATAGTTTCTGCGGTGCAGCGTGATGCAGACGTGGATAATTCAGTATGAGTTCAGTAATGATCATAAGCGGTTATTGTGTACTGATGTCATTTATCTCATATGCGCTCTGTCGAGGGAGGCGAGCGAGAGTATTTACAACACTCCAACTACTTAAAACTCAGAAACTGTGCACAATCTGACTGTGTGTGTGTTTGCTGGATCAGTCTTTCACTGACACTTACAGCAGAAGCCCCTATTTCACTGCCATTGAGCGAATGAAAATACTCATCTCTCTCTCTCTCTCTCTCTCTCACTGTGGCCGAGCGCGTGTCTGCAGAGTTTTCTCCACCGTGTCTATCATGGATCAGCTGTGATCGCCGCCTGCCGCTTATCAGTGTTGCTCATCTGTGAAGAGCGCAGCGCGCAAGAGCCAATCACAGCCGTTTTTGTTGAGGGTGTGACCAATCAAAGAGGTGTAAGAGAACTAGACAAGGATCAGAAAGCGAGCGGGATATTTATATTTGTTAATTTGCTATAAATGCTCATGTTGTTTAAAGGTACAGTTTATATATCTGACTGTTTAACAAAATTACATTACAAATAGTATATAAACATAAATATATTCATACGTTTTAATACAAGAACTGCTGCTGTGAAGAAAATATTAAACTGTATGGACAGCGCCGTCAATGCTCCCTGATGCACTGAGATATCCAATTGAGCCGAATTGATGGCATGATAATCGTCACCGAACCCTGAGACCAGTGCAGGGTCACAGCTCTAGTGTGTGTGTTCATTCCTGGTTATGTGTGTGTGTTCATGTCTGTGTGTTCATTTTTATATATGTGTGTTTGTGTGTCTGTCCTCCTCATATCTGTGTGTTTCTGTTAGTTTTTGTCTTTGTGTGAGTATGTGTCTGTATTTCTGTGTGTGTGTGATTGTGTCTATCTATCTGAGTTTGTGTGTCTTTCTGCATTTAAGTGTGTTACAGTGCATGTCTATGTGTGTCTATTTCTGTCTGTTTTCATGTATGTCTGTGTACGTGTGTGTGTGTGTGTGTGTGTGTGTGATTTCTGTTTTTATGTGTTTGTGTGTCTGTCCTCATGTCTGTGAGTGTGTGTGTGTGTGTGTGTGTGTCTGTTTTTTTTTCTTTGTGTGTGTATCTGTGAGTTTGTGTCTGTATTTCTGTGTTTGTGTGTGTTTTTTTACATGCAAGTGTTTGTTACTGTGTGTGTGTGTGTGTATGTGTGTAAATATACTAATTTTTTAGTATTAATTTTAAACCTGTATCTAACTCCGTGTGTGTGTGTGTGTGTGTGTGTGTATCGGTGTGCTTATGGTTTCTGTGTGTTGCTTCTACAACGGCTCATTGTGGCTCTTTTTAACTCTGTGTTTAGGTGTGTGTGTGTGTGTGTGTGTGTGTGTGTGTGCTGCTTCTATGGTTCATTGTGGTTTATTTTAACTCTATGTGTGTGTGTGTGTGTGTGTGTGTGTGTGTGTGTGTGTGTGTGTGTGTGTGTGTGTGTGTGTGTCTCTCTCAGGGCTCGTTCCACTCTACGCTGGACTCGAGTCGCTCCACTCGTCATCATGGTCTGGTGGAGCGAGTGCAGAGAGAGCGACGCTTCATCTCTCCCAGCAGACCCTACAGGAGACAAGTATCCTTACATGCAGATCACACACACACACACACACACACACACACACACACACACACACACATCATCATCACATAACGAGCAGTTCGAGCTGGTGTCCTTGACCTCTGACCTCAGATGGACAGCTCTCACAGCAGCTCAGTGTATCTGTCTCCGCCCCCTGACCCCAGCTGGAGGAGGTACTGTGCTCATTGGCTTACACTCCTGTCAATCACACTGATAGAGAGGCGGGACTTGTTAGCAGCGATCATTCTGTTTGACTTTTACTTTTTTTAGAGTCAATACAGCGATGGGGAATATGTGGAAATTAGTTTAAATAGAGGAGTGTGTGTGTGTGTGTGTGTGCATATGTGTGTGTGTGTGTGCGTGCATGTGTACATACATGTGTACGTGTGTGTGTGTGTGTGTGTGTCTTTTCAATTGAAAGTGATGTCTCTTACTGCCTTTAATTGTTAAAAGTCATTGGTGTGGTTTGTGCCCTAAGTGTGGTCAGTGCTGTGTGTGTGTGGGTTGTGTGTGTGTGTATTTGTATGCACTTTTATGTGTGTGTGAATGAGTATGTGTGCATGGGTTTATGTGTATGGTCATGGTGTGTTTGTGTGCATGTGCAAGTTGGTGCATGCATGCCTGTGTGTTTGTGTGTGTGTGTGCATACATGTACATGTATGTACGTTTGCATACATGTTTGTGTATTTACATGCACACACACATGCATGCACGCAAATGTAGATGCATGGGTGTATGTGTGCATGCATGTGAATGTTTGTGTGCATAAATGTCTACATGTACATGTTTACGTGTATGTGTGTGCATGCATGTGTGTGTGTGTGTGTGTGTGTGTGTGTGTGTGTGTGTGTGTGTGTATGTGCACCTGTGAACGTTTGTCCTCGGATGCGTGTGTGTACAGGTATGTGTGAGTGCACGTGTATGTGTGTGTGTTTGTGCAAGTGTATTTGTGTCAGCTCTATAAAAGCACTCTTGCATCATCTCCTCTGTTACTCCTGCTCTGACTCCAGACCATCTGAGAGCTTCCTCTTCCTCCTCTTCTTCTCAGGAGTTTCTCTCCTCTGCTTCTCGTCCTCTACTCTTAATGTCTTGGTGATTCTGACTTTAATCCTCCTCTTTCTGGACTTCTCTTGTCTTGTGCTGGTCTGATCACCAGGGATCCTTAATATCTGAACACACACACACACACACACACACAGACTGCAGTGAGTCTCTCTTTGGCGTCTCCTGATGCTGCAGTTCTTCTCCTCTGTCCTCTTCTACACGTCTGTGTGTTTTGCTGGAAGTAACAGGCGTTTCTCTGTCGATCATGAAGGAACTGGAGCAGCAACTTTCCAGCAGACAAGAGCCAGATTTTCCAGCAGTTTCCCACCACAGCGCTCAACAGGTGACCCTCCCTTAATCTCTCCATCTAAAACACTGCAGCTTCTTCTGCTGTGGAGCGTCTGCGCTCCGCCTGCTCCTTAAGCATCTCAGAGCCAATTTCAGGCTTTACTGGGATCCAAAAATGATCTTGTTATGCATACACAACTCTTTTTCCACATTGTCATTATGGGGGATTGTGTGTAGGATGTTGACAAAAATCAATAAAACCCTAATCACATAAAAACATGAGGAAAAGTGAGCGCTATCAACACTTTCCGCATGCTCTGCATGCATGCATTTGGATATTCTCAGCATTTATAGTTGTATATTATTACAGGGCTCGAAATTGCGACTGTTTTGGTCTCAAATGAGCCCTAAATTTTATCTATGCAACCTCAAAATATATTTGGGAGCATGTGTGCGAGTGCTTAAAATTGTTGTGTGCGACCAGTTTTTACAGCAAAATGTTCAGCACATGCGCGGATTCGGGAGACATTCACACAGAATGCATCTCTAAGCTCTTTGTCTGCACATCAAATGCGAAACGCGGCGCTCAGGAATGGTTTGAAACAGTTGTCATGTCAACTTGCTGCAGTAAACAAAGCCAAGTCCGTAATGTTTGCCCCGCCTTCGCGCTCTTCTTATTGGCCCACCACTGCTCTAGCACTGAACACAAATGATTGGTTAATATCAGCTGTCAATCACTCAGCGCCTTCTGGTTTCGGATGACAGAGAGAGCTGCTACCGCGAAAAACTGTAAAGCGCTGAAGATGAGAATGGAGATAACACTGACAGATTTAGTTTTAGAAACCATCTAAAGTCACAAATAATGACACATCTTACTAGTGACCATGTGCTGAATGTTAATCCACCATCTACACTTTTCCAAGAGTGAATAAAAGACTTCCATTGGCTTCAAGTCCGCTATGAAAAGTCTGTGGGATGGAGTTTTCAGGTAACTGTGTGCCACATCTAGCACGAGAGCTTCTGTTTAATCCTTCATATAATCGCCAGATGCTGTCCGCCGTGCAAGGGGCAGCTATATGTCAAATTTAACACCACCTACACCATCGCAAACGGGCTTACACTGAGTAAACTAATGACGCTACTCATGAAAAGACCGATATTGCTATTAACATGACGTATGCATATAATAAGGTACAGTATGTGTCAAAAGCATCAGTGCAATATCAGTTATACTGTTAACAAATTCATTCATGTCCAGCACACTGCTGTACAGGGCCGGTGAGCGCTCCGTGTATGCTTTGGTCACTCAGTTATGTTATAAAAACTTAAGCTGCGTCCCAAGTGGCACACTATACACTATGCACTATGCACTTATGCACTTACACACTCAACAGGATAGTATATGTATGTAGTGTTGTCCCAAATGCCACACTAATGTTTTTTTACTAAGCGGAAATTCAAACCGTTTCCCTGATGACGTTTGACGGTTGCCAAATCAGTGAAATAAACAACCGAATTATCAAATAATACCTGCCGTGAGTATAACCGCATTCACCATCGGGAGGCGCTATAATCACTCCCGTAGGAGAATTTTGCTTTCACCATCCAAAATAAATAAAGTTATCCAACATGTGCGTCCGATAGCTCCGCTACGTAAGCAAACCTGTGGTCGTTGAGTGTGTGAAGTGTCCATCATTACACACTTCATTTTAGCAGCTGAATGAGTGCATCATCCGGGTAATTAAAGTGCACTTAATGTTTTTAGAGTTTTCAGTGTGAACACACTACTTACACTGTTTATACTACAAATTGACGTAGAATAGTGCATAAGTATGCGATTTGGGACGCAGCTTTATTTTCTTGTGATAATGGGATTTCGTTGAGACATTATTTCCTTACGCTTGCACATATATATATATATATATATATATTGCTTGTTAGTTTGATTAGTTTTAATTTCAAATACAATTAATATGTTTGTATAAAACTTGTAGTAACGGTGCTCATAATTGGTGAATTAAATAAATTTTGGCTGATGCGTCTACATTTTTAAAGTTCGGAGCACCGGTGCTACCAAGCAAAAAGCTCAAACCATCATTTGCATATGTTGATATTTCAGTGCATAAACAAAATTCAATACTTAAGTGGATATTGACTTAAATTATTGTATTTATTTATTTAAAATCCATATATACAATCTTTATTTTCTTCAAATGATTTGGAAAAGTTGCCGTACACCAGAATCAGTGGTTTGTGTACTGCTTGGATGTGGATTGTAACCTTTGTGTGTGTGTGTGTGTGTGTGTGTGTGTGTCTGCAGGACGAACTCTGACTCTGCACTGCACACCAGTGTGATGAATCCTCCATCTGCAGAGATGTTTGGTGCACAGAGCCGCCGCGCCGGTCAGTGTGAGTCTGTGTGTTTAGTTTACTTTGTGCGTGCAAGTATGTGTGTGACAGTAGGGTGTATAGGGATGCAGCGATACCATTTTTTTGGAAGCGATCCAATCTCGATACCATGATTCTGAGTATTGACTAATACAGATCTGATCCAGATACTGTGCTGTTTATTTTTAGTTAACATAATACAGTATCTCTAGTTCTGGTGCTAAACTCTAATAATGTCTCTACTTTAGTAAAATAACACACATATAGTCCTGCTGTAAATGACAGACGACACAATCTAACTGAACATGATGCTCGCTGTAATCTACGGGCTGCAGTATTTGAGCATTCATCATGACACTGATCTGATCTGTTGAGCTCCAGCTGATGTTTCCTTTTTAATATGAAGATTTTCTTTGTAATCTGTAATAGGCTACACTAATCAATGATCAAAT